>NC_134355.1:25376304-25463804 GCF_048569485.1 Anomaloglossus baeobatrachus
TACATAATAATAAATGATGAAGTCCACCGTTAGCAGAGAAAGAGGGAGAGAAAACAAAAAAAAACAAAAAAAAAAAAAAAAAACACCATATCTCCTAACTGAACCTCACATTCCTCCATAATGTGGCATTCCTCTGAGTCCTTCCAATTTCTATGGTTTTGATCCACCGGAGCTCCGACATAACCTGATCGGCCGCAGCGGTGTGATCACGCGGCTCATTGTGCAGCGATACCCGGGTCCTCATGTGCCAGTGGTAGTACTTGATGACACTAATTATAATATACATGGTCTCTCTGTCGATATTACTGACATTAGAGGGGACACCGTACACTATGTCAGGATACTTTAGGGTCCGCAGTCTGGGGATGTGGAGACGATCGGACACTTCCTCCCGGATCTTCCTTCCTCCCCAGCAATCACATATAAAGTGATCCATAGTCTCCTCCTGCCGACAACCAAGGGGACAGGTCCGATCAGAGACGCTCAGAAACTTCAGATTCCCCCTGACAAAGAGCCGACTATGGAGCGAAAGCCAAGTAATATCGAACAGTTTGGAAGGAAGTCGTCTCCCGTTCAGGAACCTGAGACTGTCCTGAAGGGTGGTCGTGACACAGTCCCTCAGGGCCAGTGGAGAATGGAAGAAAGTCCCACATATCCGAGCATACAGGTCTCTTCTCGTGGTGCTCTCAATGTAAGACCTCTCCAGTCCCCACTTCCTGACACACTTCAGACCATAGTCCAGATACTGGGGGAGGTGGTCACCTGTCCATCTCCTCCTCTTGAGACTGCCGCCTCTGCACCCAAGACTCTGCAAAAGGCAATATCCAGTACCGGATACTATTCACCCACAGGGAGCTACTGTTTGAGTCCATGTTCCAAAATTCACCTTCAGAAACAAGGAGTCAAAGAAAACCCTTGGATTCAACATATCCAACCCCCCCTCTCTCCGCTGTAAGTACGTTACTCCCCTCTTTACTAGGTTCAGCCTATTCCCCCACAAGAGCTGGAAGAACAGGCTGAAGAGCCTCGCTGAGAAAGGCTCTGGCAAAGGGAAAATGACAGAGACATACAAAAACACAGGGACCAGGTAAGTCTTCAACATAGTGACCCTTTCTCTGTAGGTCAGCCTCCAGTTCTTCCATCGCTGAACCTTCACATTTCCGGTTTCCAATTTCTCCTCCCAATTTAGCCTGGCATTATCATCCCTCCCGAATTTAACCCCTAGGATCTTAATATGGGTGGAGGCATTGGCAAACTGCGGCAGATCAAAGCCGGGATCAGTGTCTAATGTCCACAGAGCTTGACTCTTCTCAAGGTTGACCAGAGACCCGGAGGCCTCTGAGTAGCTTCTGATGGACGCAGATAACATCTGCACCTCATGAGGATTGGAGATCACCAACGTCACATCATCCGCATAGGCAACAACATTCAGAGGCAAGCAGTGGGGGACCGACACCCCCTGAAAATCGCACTCCTGCAGTGACCTCAGAAACGGGTCCAGGGCAAAAACATACAGGAGTGGACTCAATGGGCAGCCCTGTCTCACCCCTGCCTCAACTCCAAAAGTGTCACCCTGCCAACCATTAATCAGAGGAAAGCTCACTGCCTCTCTGTACAGTGTCTTCAGCCAATCCACAAATTTTCCCGGAATACCGTACTTTGACAAAGTCGCCCACAGATAGTCATGATCAACCCTGTCAAAGGCTTTAGCCTGGTCCAGACTCACAACATATCTCCCACACCGCTGAGCTTTACATCTCTCGAACATCTCCCGTATCGAGATGACTGCTCCAGAGATGTTCCGCCCTTTTACTGTGCCAAACTGAGAGCCTGCCAACAGTGCCGAAGACAAACAGACTAATCTAGAAAAGAGGATCTTTGCCAGAATCTTCCTGTCCACATTCAGGAGGGCAATCCGGCCTCCAGTTCCTGATGTCGCTCGGCTCTTTACCCTTAGACAGCAGAACCAACGAGGAGACTCTCATGGATGGAGGCATCAGGTGAGTTTCTAGGCAATTGCTATACACATCCACAAGGATTGGAGCCAGGAGGTCTCTAAATTTCTTATAAAACTCTGCTGTAATACCATCTGGACCTGGTGCCTTCTTCAGACATAATTTATTAATAGCCTCCTTAACTTCCTCCACCGTTAATTTTGCTGTCAAAGGAGAAAAGTCCAGATCATAAGTATCAGGCACTGGAGTTGCCTCCAAGAATTGAGCCATCTTATTTCTATCCAAAACCTTCCTCTGAAACAAGTCAGCATAGTAAGATCTCACTACCCCCAGGATACCCTCCCGTGAATCCTGCAATACACCCTGGGAATCAGTGAGACCTGTGACCATTTTCTTGGCCACCCTCTCCCTGCAATTCTCAAACGGATCAGGGGCCCCTAAGGACCCATAATCTCGCTCAAGAACCAGGGAGGTGTACCTACTGTACTGATACTGCCTTATCTCAGATTTCAGCCGGTTAATCCTTACTCTGTCATCCCCACCCGCCGAATACAATGACTCCAATTCTTTACGCAGCCTTAGGTACTGGCTGTACTTATTCCTCCCTTTATTAACTGACAGTCTCTGCAAGAGGGATCTGATATCCTCTTTGACGTCCTCCCACCAGTCGGTCATGTTGTCATAGAAGTCAGCCCTGTCTAGATGAAGCTCCATAAGGGAGTGGATACGACTCTGGACATAAACATCATCCAGGAGACTGGAATTAAGCCTCCACAACCCTCTACCAATGTCCGGGCGGGTAGAGACTCCTAGGCACAAGCACAAAGCGAGGTGATCAGAGTAAGGACGACCTTCTCACTCAGGGCGCCGACAGCCTCAGTAGGACTCACAAACACAAAATCTATCCTACTGCTTCTGTTGGAACAAGAATATGTGAACTTAGGCTGCCGACCTCCCTGTGTGAAAGCGTCAGTCAGCCCTGCCTGTGTTATGATGTTCTGTAGGACCTTACCCTCCCTGGTCACTGTCCTGCCTGAGGAACTGTCACCTGATGACAGTATCGCATTAAAGTCCCCTGCCATCACCACTGGAAGAGAAGTGAAGAGGTAAGGCTTGACGTCATTATAAAGCTGGATCCTGTCAGTCACCGTCTGTGGCCCATAGATGTTAATAAGCCGGAGTCGCCTACCATGGATAGTGACTTCCAGAACCAGACACCTCCCCATGACCACCTCCGTCATCCTATGTACAGTCACGTCATTGGTGCTAAACAGGACAGCGACCCCGGCGTAAGGCTCCACAGCCAGTGACCAGAATGATGGACCGGACCGCCATTCCCTCTCAGCCTCCCTCATAAGTCCCAGGGATGTTAGTCGCGTCTCCTGCAGGAAGATGACATCAGTGCCCAGGTATCGGAGATGTTCATATACCGTATGTCTCGTCCTCCTCACCTTAATACTATTCACATTACTCGAGGTTATTGTTAATGAGTACCCGGCCATCACAACACAGTATAAAAGGAGCAGAGTAACAGCCATCATCATGAATCAAAGATGTTCTGTCCACCACTGGTGTCCATGTCAGTCTCTACCTGAGGGTCTACAGGAATGGGCTTCCTTTTCGGCGGGGATGGTCCTCGACGTCCCTGTCACATTCAGCATCAATTTTCCTCAACTCGTTCTCATAGTCCTCATCAATTAGACTCTGATAACACCCCATACCTGCCGGACACGACCATCACTTCAGCAGAACCCTGGACCTTCTTGCTAGCACTCTGACCAGAGTCATATTCTGCCTCAGGTTTACGAGAGGACGCATTTTTTTTCTTCCTCTTATTGTGCTTAACACTCCAGTCCTCAGATACAAAGAGTGATGCAGAAGAGGGGCCTACCTGAGGCTGCTGGACCTGAGGGACAACCTCCATGTTCCTCTTTGTACCCTGCTGCTCTGGTGTCACATAGGCGGACTCCTGGTGGGCATCTGAGTTGGTCGGTATCTCTCCTGACATTACATCCTCCTCCTGAGCCTCTGCCACAACCTCAACTACCTCCTGAGCCTCAGCCCCTGCCATCACATCCTCATCCGGTAACTCTCTGCAGATGTTGTGCCAGGCGTCTGGACAGTCCCTGTGAGGATGGCCCATCTTACCACAGAGGTTGCACCGGACGTCCCGACAATCTGCAGCGACATGGCCAATTTCCCCACACAGGCTGCACTTCACCACAGTACAGGCATTAGCCAGATGACCCTTTCCACCACATTTGAAGCATTTTCTGGGCTGCCCGGGGTAGTAACATCTCCCCTTCTCCCTCCCAATGAAGAAGGAGTTGGGTAGGTGGGCAGTGATATTATTATATTGCCTCAGCTTCACCTGTACCTTCCACCCCATTGTCCAGATACCATCCTCATCCCTGACTTTGGTGAGATCAGAGACGAGGTCACAATGCCTCCGGAGCCACACCTCGATGTCCTGTGGGGGAACGGCCTCATTCCAGAAGGTGACATTCACAGTAACAGTATCTGGCCTGGAAATGGGAACCAACAAAAACTCATTCCAGCCCTCAGTGTCCCTGAACTTGGGATAATGGGCCCAGAATCTGTCCAGATCACCAACGAGCTTGAAACTGACCTCATAGCCCTGCCTGTCCTGCAGATTAGAGACCGCCAGGATCTCATGTACCACAAACCCCATCTGGCGGCACAGCAGCTCCCTCACCACATATCTGCGCTGCGGCAGATCCTCCTTGGGACCTATGTACTTAAAACGCACAACATTGATACGTTTAAACGTCTGGCCAGTATACCTGGCACTAGAGGTGAAGGATGGGGCGCCGCGGCTCCAGGCATTCCTGGGGGGCACCCGCTGGGTCACACTGGGCTGACTGACAGGGAGAGGATCTGCAGCAGGGGGGGGCTGTCACACCTTGTGGACTAGATGGTAAAGGGGGATAGTCACATATGTCATGTACATTAACATGAGCAGCATCATTGTCAGACAGTACAACGTCCATCACAGATTGTGAATCCCCTCCAGCCCCCGACCCCACAGGCACAGCGTCACTATGCCCAGGCTGTGCACCGGCCTCATCAGCACAATCAGTCTCACACATACTGTCCTGCTCCTGTGAGGAGCATGCTGAGACTTGTGGTGCCTCTGCTGGAGTCTGAGGCGTATGCTCCTGTTCAGACTCTACAGGCTGTCCCTGCTGCTGCAGTGGTGCTCCCTCCTGGAAGCAGAAGCGTGCCGCCTGTACCACCGGCCGTGCCTGCTGCTGGGGGGTGTCGTCCTGAACAGTCTCTGACTTTATGTGGGGGGTCCTGGTCTCCACAGCACAGTCTTGTGTATAGGAGGCAAACCGCTCCCGATTCACGTAGGTCTCCTTCAGGGGCCCCATCGCCTCCAGACAACAGTCCATGTCTTGTACCACCCCGGCCAAGTCCACACCCAGCGCATTCAGTCTCATGTCATACGCGGCATTATTATCAGGGTCACCGCTCTTCAGGTGGTAAATAAAGTCTATTTCACTTTGCAGCATTTGTTTATGTGTCTGCAACTCACCCATCTTCCTTACCAGTCCGGGTATGTCCTCCGCCAGCTGCAGCTCGGGCGCACGCCCCGTCTCCACAGCTTCAGGCTTGGCCACAGGTGCAGGGACCTTGAATACAGGCTTGTCAGAGGCCTCCACCACAGATGTCTGCATGGTGGCCTTGCTGGACCCAGGCACTGGGACTTGCTTACCACTGGCACCGGACTGCGACCTGGTGCGGCCTGAGCTCGCCATGCCGGACACCACATGCTGCTGCTGGAGATTCTCTTGCAGGGTCTGCTTCTCCAAAGATGTCCTCTGTCTGCGGGCCGGAGAGCTGAGCTGCACAGCTGACGGTGATGGAAGCTGAGCTCCTGGCTGGAGCTGTGCACTGACCGGGGCTTCTCTGCAGGAATCATAAGACTTCACACTTTGTTTCTTTTCTTCACTCACTTCTGGCTTCATTACTGCACTTGGAGTTGGTTTTCCTCCCAAAACAGGACACATGGATTCCTTACTTTCTCCTTTCTTACTGGAGCTTTGTGCAACACTCACAGGTCTCACAGTGACTCTGGGGGTGGTATTCCCAATGGAAGAGGCCTGGGAGCCATGTCCCAGTGTAGGCCGGGAAGCCTGGCCCTGCCTGGGGAGCTTCCCCGCCCAGGGGGGCCCCGCCCTGGGCTTGCTCCAGACATCAGGAGAACTGCTCACACACAACCTCACAGCTTGGGGGCAGTATTATAGTAGTTATATTCTTGTACATAGGGGCAGTATTATAGTAGTTATATTCTTGTACATAGGGGCAGTATTATAGTAGTTATATTCTTGTACATAGGGGGCAGTATTATAGTAATATTCCTGTATATAGGGGCAGTTATATTCTTGTACATAGGATCAGTATTATAGCAGTTATATTCTTGTACATAGGGGCAGTATTATAGTACGATAGTTATATTCTTGTACATAGGGGGCAGTATTATAGCAGTTATATTCTTGTACATAGGGGCAGTATTATAGTAGTTATATTCTTGTACATAGGATCAGTATTATAGCAGTTATATTCTTGTACATAGGAGCAGTATTATAGTAGTTATATTCTTGTACATAGGGGCAGTATTATAGTAGTTATATACTTGTACATAGGGGGCAGTATTATAGCAGTTATATTCTTGTACATAGGGGCAGTATTATAGTAGTTATATTCTTGTACATAGGGGCAGTATTATAGTAGTTATATTCTTGTACATAGGGGCAGTATTATAGCAGTTATATTCTTGTACATAGGGGGCAGTATTATAGTAGATATATTCTTGTACATAGGGGCAGTATTATAGTAGTTATATTCTTGTACATAGGGGCAGTATTATAGTAGTTATATTCTTGTATATATGGGGCAGTATTATAGTAGTTATATTCTTGTACATAGGAGCAGTATTATAGTAGTTATATTCTTGTACATAGGGGCAGTATTATAGTAGTTATATTCTTGTACATAGGGGCAGTATTATAGTAGTTATATTCTTGTACATAGGGGCAGTATTATAGTAGTTATATTCTTGTACATAGGGGCAGTATTATAGTAGTTATATTCTTATACATAGGATCAGTTTTATAGCAGTTATATTCTTGTACATAGGGGCAGTATTATAGTAGTTATATTCTTGTACATAGGGGGCAGTATTATAGTAGTTATATTCTTGTACATAGGGGCAGTATTATAGTAGTTATATTCTTGTACATAGGGGCAGTATTATAGTAGTTATATTCTTGTACATAGGGGGCAGTATTATAGTAGTTATATTCTTGTACATAGGGGGCAGTATTATAGTAGTTATATTCTTGTAAATAGGGGCAGTATTATAGTAGTTATATTCTTGTACATAGGGGCAGTATTATAGCAGTTGTATTCTTGTACATAGGGGGCAGCATTATAGTAGTTATATTCTTATACATAGGGGCAGTATTATAGTAGTTATATTCTTGTACATAGGGGCAGTATTATAGTAGTTATATTCTTATACATAGGATCAGTATTATAGCAGTTATATTCTTGTACATAGGGGCAGTATTATAGTAGTTATATTCTTGTATATAGGGGCAGTATTATAGCAGTTATATTCTTGTACATAGGGGCAGTATTATAGTAGTTATATTCTTGTACATAGGGGCAGTATTATAGTAGTTATATTCTTGTACATAGGGGCAGTATTATAGTAGTTATATTCTTGTACATAGGGGCAGTATTATAGTAGTTATATTCTTGTACATAGGGGCAGTATTATAGTAGTTATATTCTTGTACATAGGGGCAGTATTATAGTAGTTATATTCTTGTACATAGGGGCAGTATTATAGCAGTTATATTCTTGTACATAGGGAGCAGTATTATAGTAGTTATATTCTTGTACATAGGGGCAGTATTATAGTAGTTATATTCTTGTATATAGGGGCAGTATTATAGCAGTTCTATTCTTGTACATAGGGACAGTATTATAGTAGTTATATTCTTGTACATAGAGGCTGTATTATAGTAGTTATATTCTTGTACATAGAGGCTGTATTATAGTAGTTATATTCTTGTACATAGGGGGCAGTATTATAGTAGTTATATTCTTGTACATAGGGGGCAGTATTATAGTAGTTATATTCTTGTACATAGGGGCAGTATTATAGTAGTTATATTCTTGTACATAGGGGCAGTATTATAGCAGTTATATTCTTGTACATAGGAGCAGTATTATAGCAGTTATATTCTTGTACATAGGAGCAGTATTATAGTAGTTATATTCTTGTATATAGGGGCAGTATTATAGTAGTTATATTCTTGTACATAGGGGACAGTATTATAGTAGTTATATTCTTGTACATAGGGGCAGTATTATAGTAGTTATATTCTTGTACATAGGGGCAGTATTATAGCAGTTATATTCTTGTACATAGTGGCAGTATTATAGCAGTTATATTCTTGTACATAGGAGCAGTATTATAGCAGTTATATTCTTGTACATAGGAGCAGTATTATAGCAGTTATATTCTTGTACATAGGAGCAGTATTATAGTAGCTATATTCTTGTACATAGGGGCAGTATTATAGCAGTTATATTCTTGTACATAGGAGCAGTATTATAGCAGTTATATTCTTGTACATAGGGGCAGTATTATAGTAGCTATATTCTTGTACATAGGGGCAGTATTATAGCAGTTATATTCTTGTACATAGGGGCGGTATTATAGCAGTTATATTCTTGTACATAGGAGGGTGAGGGGGGAGAGTTAATCCATCACAGAGACAGAAGCCATTATAGTTGGAATATTCGGATGTGATGTTTGTAGCTTTTGTTATTTTGCCAAATTCCAATTAAAGCTGTATTTACGCTGCAGACGATCGCTCTTCTGCTCATTTTTTGGTTTTAGGCTCCAGGTTATAACTATAGTTATAAATGTGCTAATGAGCAAGAGCAGCTTTTATATTTTTGGGTTTTTTTTTGTTTTTTTCTTGTTTCAAACATTTTTCCTTTTTAGCCGTGAAACTTTTTAGTTTACAATCTGTATCTTAAAATCTGGGACCTCCAAATTCTTTGTAAGTAAATGCGAAACAGTTTGTGTATTTTGTATCGAGCTAATCCAATACATGAAAATCCTTATTTATTTTTCTTTATTTTGCTCATATAGCGCTATTAATTCTACAGAGGTGATTTTTTTTATTTCCATTTTTTTTATTCTTTTTTTATTTAGGAGGGGACACACAATAAGGGTAAGTTAACACAGAGCGTTTTTCACGGAGTTTTTGCGCGTTTTTCGGGTGCGTTTTTGCTCAGAAAACTGCATGAATTTGCTTCCCCAGCAAAGTCTGAGTTTTCATTTTTGCTGTCTGCAGACAGCGTTTTTTTTTTTAGCTGCGTTTTTGTGGTGCCCACAAAAACGCAGCATGTCAATTATTTTTGCGTTTTTCACTGCATTTTCCACCCTTTGAATTCAATGAGATGTTCAAAAATGCAATGAAAACTGCAAATTGCAAATATAGCTGCGTTTTAGTGCGTTTTTATTACTAAAAACGCAGCTATAAACGCAAGGGGTGGGCAGTAAAGTGACATGTACAGGAAGAGGATTCCTTCTGTCAGTAAACACAGAAGCGTGAATCCTCCCGGTACCGTCACCGCTGCTTCCATTTCCCGCCCGGTGCCATGTCCGATCCCGTGCAGGAGGTGGAGGCGGCTGCTAAATCAAAAGTGAACAGTAGAAAAATGTCATACTCACCTGTCTGCAGACTCCCGGTGCCATGTCCGCTCCTCTCCTGCTCCGGCTCTGTGCCGGCTCCCAGGCACGTCCGATAGCTGTATGACCTGGCCATGATCACCTGATGCAGTCACCTGACGCATCAGCTGATCGTAAGTCTCGCGGTGACGCCGGATTTTACCGCCGAGTGACTGATTCCCCGGCGCTTGCAGTCAGTTCATGACAGCTGCAGACAGGCCGGGGTGATCTCCGGCGTTCAGGTGAGAGCACCGGAGATTAGCCCGGGATGTTTGCAGCTGAATCGCAAGTGCCGGGGAATCAGTCACTCGGCGCGCGCTGTATAGTCTCGGCTGCAGTCTGGAGCCCAGGTGAGAGCTCCGGAGTGCAGTGCAGGTACCTGACTCCAGGCCCGGCATTACTGGAGAGTCCTCCGGTAGCCAGTTCGACGCTGCACAGAAGTGTTGTTTTTTTTTTTTTCCCACTGATGCATCATCTGATTGTATAAAAGCCGTTTATACAATCAGCTGCTGTGTCCTGTGATTCAGGCCCTTGAACCTGACACATCATCTGATCGCTCTGCCTTCCAGCAAACCGATCAGAGGATATTGCATCCAGATTGGACGGCGCGGGACCCTCGACCCAGGATTACTGCGGAGGGGGGTTCTTTATTTCAATAAAGATGGAGTCACTAATTGTGTTGTTTTATTTCTAATAAAAATATTTTTCTGTGTGTTGTTTTTTCTTCGGCGCTCCATTGGGAGACCCAGACGATTGGGGTGTATAGCACTGCCCTCCGGAGGCCACACAAAGCAATTACACTAAAAAGTGTAAGGCCCCTCCCCTTCTGGCTATACACCCCCAGTGGGATCACTGGCTCACCAGTTTTCTGCTTTGTGCGAAGGAGGTCAGACATCCACGCATAGCTCCACTGTTTAGTCAGCAGTAGCTGCTGACTCTATCGGATGGAAGAAAAGAGAGCCCATATAGGGCCCCCAGCATGCTCCCTTCTCACCCCACTTGCGGTTTGTAAGGTTGAGGTACCCATTGCGGGTACGGAGGCTGGAGCCCACATGCTGCTTTCCTTCCCCATCCCCCTGAGGGGCTCTGTGGAAGTGGGATCTTACCGGCCCCCGAACCCTGAGGCCGACCTCCATCCACAGACCCAGAGACCCTGCTGGAGGAGCTGAGTACAGTCAGGGACAAGGCCCTGCAACGTTCAGGTACTCTGTGTCCCCGCACAGACAGGCCACGCACACTCCAGGCTTGCTGGGTGTGCTAGTGCGCCGGGGGCACTAGCGCTGCGCGCTCGGGTTAGAGTCACTGCAGCTTAGCTGAGTGATTTTTGTCTTGGGAACTACCGCGCCGGCCGCTCCGGGAGCGGCGGCGCCGCTGGGACTTGTAGTGCGCCGGGGACTCGCGCTGCCCGCGCTTTTACGGCGGCAGCGCTCATAAATCTAGTCCCCGGCTTTTGCGGCCTAGTTACGGTTCGTTCCCGCCCCCACCCTGTCATTCAGGGAAAGGGAGAGACGCTGTGCAATAGGCAGCGCCGAGGGCTGGAGCCTTATTTACATGCTCCAGCCCTCTCACTGGGCACAGTGGGGACGCAAGTTTCCCGCTCTTGGTCTCAACACGCCCAGGGCCCGCCCCTCTCCACAGGACGCCGGCAGCCATTCCTGCATGCAGTCTGGCTGGAGAACGGACACAGGCTCTGGGGGACTCAGACAAGGGACTCTGGCGACCACACACCCGCGTTTATGCGGGCGGTAAGCTGCACATAAGTGCTGGCCCCACTAGTGCCACAGTGTTATTTGGTGCATTTTTTCTCTGTACCATATATATTTATATTGCACTGTACAGTCGCTTCTTGGCTTATACCCTCATTGCTCTGAGGAGACAACAGCATGTCATCCGCAAAACGCAAGGGTGCCAAGGCACAGGCGGTACGCACTGCTTGTGCCGCATGTGGGGCTAATCTACCGGCAGGTTCCAATGACCCCCATTGTGTGCAATGTTCAATCCCTGTGCCACTTCGTCAGCCAGAGTCTATGGTAGTAGTGGCCCAGGCAGAGACGCCTGTGAACCCTGCCCCGGTGACGGGGACAGAATTTGCAGTTTTTGCTGATAAGATGTCTGTGACTATGACAAAAATCCTGGAAACCTTGCAGTCCAGGCCAGTTTCTCAGACCATGGACACTGCTGTGTCTATGCTCCCCGGTCCCCCTCAGTTGGAACTAATCCGTACTTCAAGGGGGTCCCAGGCATCACAGGCTGAAGACTCTGACTCGGATGACAGTCCCAGGCAGCCTAAGCGGGCTCGCTGGGAAAGACCCTCGCCGTCATCACACTGGTCAGGGTCTCAGCGAGACGAGGCTCTGTATGAGGAGACAGAGGTGGGTGATCAGGAATCTACTCCTGACACCGCTCTCAATCTAGATACCCCTGATGGTGACGCTATGGTAAATGACCTTATAGCGGCCATCAATAGACTGTTGGATATTTCTCCCCCAGCCCCTTCTGCTGAGGAGGCAGCTGCACAGCAGGAGAAGTTCCAGTTCCGGTATCCTAAGCGTAAATTGAGTACTTTTCTGGACCACTCTGACTTCAGAGAATCAGTCCAGAAACATCATGCTTATCCAGATAAGCGTTTCTCCAAACGTCTTAAGGATACACGTTATCCCTTTCCCCCTGACGTGGTCAAACGCTGGACCCAGTGTCCAAAGGTGGACCCCCCAATCTCCAGGCTTGCTGCTAGGTCCTTAGTTGCAGTGGAAGATGGGGCTTCACTTAAAGATGCCAATGACAGACAGATGGACCTTTGGTTAAAGTCTGTCTATGAAGCTATCGGCGCGTCGTTTGCTCCAGCATTCGCGGCCGTGTGGGCACTCCAAGCTATTTCAGCTGGCCTGGCACAAGTGGACTCTATCATACGTCCAGCAGTGCCGCGAGTAGCGTCCCTAACTTCGCAAATGTCTGCGTTTGCGACTTACGCTATCAACGCTGTCCTGGACTCTACGAGCCGTACCTCAATGGCGTCTGCCAACTCTGTGGTTTTGCGCAGAGCCTTGTGGTTAAAGGAATGGAAAGCAGATTCTGCTTCCAAGAAATGTTTAACCAGCTTGCCACTATCTGGAGACAGACTGTTTGGTGAGCAATTGGCTGAGATCATTAAACAGTCCAAGGGTAAGGACTCCTCCTTACCCCAGCCCAGATCGAGCAAACCTCAACAGAGGAAGTGGCAGTCGAGGTTTCGGTCCTTTCGAGGCTCCAGCAAGACCCAATTCTCCTCGTCCAAAGGGACTCAGAAGGAGCAAAGGAGCTCAGATTCCTGGCGGGCTCATTCACGCCCCAAGAAAACAACCGGAGGAACCGCTTCCAAGGCGGCTGCCTCATGACTTTCGGCCTCATCCCTCCGCATCCTCGGTCGGTGGCAGGCTCTCCCGCTTTTGCGACATTTGGCTGCCACAGGTCAAAGACCGGTGGGTAGCAGACATTTTGTCTCACGGGTACAGGATAGAATTCAGTTCTCATCCTCCGCCTCGGTTCTTCAGAACCTCCCCACATCCCGACCGAGCAAATGCCCTTCGGCAGGCGGTGTGCTCACTAAGAGCAGAAGGAGTGGTGATCCCTGTTCCTCTGCAGGAACAAGGGCAAGGTTTTTACTCCAATCTCTTCGTGGTTCCAAAAAAGGACGGCTCGTTCCGTCCTGTTCTGGACCTAAAGCTGCTCAACAAGCATGTGAACGCTAGGCGGTTCCGGATGGAATCCCTCCGCTCTGTCATTGCCTCAATGTCTCAAGGAGATTTCCTTGCATCAATAGACATCAAAGATGCTTATCTCCACGTGCCGATTGCTACAGAGCACCAACGTTTCCTACGTTTCGTGATAGGAGACGACCATCTCCAGTTCGTAGCTCTGCCATTTGGTCTGGCGACAGCCCCACGGGTTTTCACCAAGGTCATGGCGGCAGTGGTAGCAGTCTTGCATTCTCAGGGACACTCGGTGATCCCTTACTTGGACGATCTACTTGTCAAAGCACCCTCTCAAGAGGCATGCCAACACAGCCTGAATGTTGCACTGGAGACTCTCCAGACTTTCGGGTGGATCATCAACTTTTCAAAGTCAAACCTGGCACCGACTCAATCACTAACGTATCTTGGCATGGAGTTTCATACTCTCTCAGCGATAGTGAAGCTTCCGCTGGACAAGCAGCGGTCACTACAGACAGGGGTGCAGTCTCTCCTTCAGGGTCAGTCGCACCCCTTAAGGCGCCTCATGCACTTCCTAGGGAAGATGGTGGCAGCAATGGAGGCAGTCCCGTTCGCGCAGTTTCATCTGCGTCCACTTCAATGGGACATTCTCCGCCAATGGGACGGGAAGACAACTTCCCTAGACATGAAAGTCTCCCTTTCTCAGACGGCCAAGGATTCTCTGCTATGGTGGCTTCTTCCCACCTCATTATCGCAGGGAAGATCATTCCTGCCCCCATCCTGGGCAGTGGTCACGACAGACGCGAGTCTGTCAGGGTGGGGAGCAGTTTTTCTCCACCACAGGGCTCAAGGGACGTGGACTCAGCAGGAATCCACCCTTCAGATCAATGTTCTGGAGATCAGGGCAGTGTATCTTGCCCTATTAGCCTTCCAGCAGTGGCTGGAAGGAAAACAGATCCGAATTCAGTCGGACAACTCCACAGCGGTGGCATACATCAACCACCAAGGAGGGATACGCAGTCGGCCAGCCTTCCAGGAAGTCAGGCGGATTCTGATGTGGGTAGAGGAAAGAGCATCCACCATATCAGCAGTTCACATCCCGGGCGTAGAAAACTGGGAAGCAGACTTCCTCAGTCGCCAGGGCATGGACGCAGGGGAATGGTCCCTTCACCCGGACGTGTTTCAGGAAATCTGCCGCCGCTGGGGTGTGCCGGACGTCGACCTAATGGCGTCTCGGCACAACAACAAGGTCCCGACCTTCATAGCGCGGTCTCGCGATCAAAGAGCTCTGGCGGCAGACGCCTTAGTGCAAGATTGGTCGCAGTTCCGGCTCCCTTATGTGTTTCCACCTCTGGCACTCTTGCCCAGAGTGTTACGCAAGATCAGATCCGATTGCGGCCGCGTCATACTCGTCGCCCCAGACTGGCCGAGGAGGTCGTGGTACCCGGATCTGTGGCATCTCACGGTCGGCCAACCGTGGGCACTACCAGACCGTCCAGACTTACTGTCCCAAGGGCCGTTTTTCCATCGGAATTCTGCGGCCCTGAACCTGACTGTGTGGCCATTGAGTCCTGGATCCTAGCGTCTTCAGGATTATCCCAAGGGGTCGTGGCCACCATGAGACAGGCTAGGAAGTCCACTTCTGCTAAGATCTACCACAGAACGTGGAAGATTTTCTTATCCTGGTGCTCTGCACAAGGAGTATCTCCCTGGCCATTCGCGTTACCTGTTTTTCTTTCCTTCCTGCAATCTGGGTTGGAAAAGGGCTTGTCGCTCGGCTCCCTTAAAGGGCAAGTCTCGGCGCTATCCGTGTTCTTTCAGAAGCGTCTAGCACGACTTTCTCAGGTGCGCACGTTCCTGCAGGGGGTTTGTCATATCGTACCTCCGTACAGGCGGCCGTTAGATCCGTGGGATCTAAACAAGGTCCTTGTTGCTCTCCAGAAGCCGCCCTTCGAGCCTCTGAGGGATGTGTCACTTTCTCGACTCTCACAGAAAGTGGCCTTTCTGGTAGCGGTCACGTCTCTTCGGAGAGTGTCCGAACTAGCAGCGCTGTCATCCAAGGCTCCTTTCCTGGTGTTCCACCAGGACAAGGTAGTGCTGCGCCCCATTCAGGAGTTTCTCCCTAAGGTGGTATCCTCTTTTCATCTTAATCAGGATATCTCCTTGCCTTCCTTTTATCCGCATGCAGTTCATCGGTATGAAAAGGATTTACATTTGTTGGATCTGGTGAGAGCACTCAGAATCTACATTTCCCGCACGGCGCCCCTGCGCCGCTCGGATGCACTCTTTGTCCTTGTCGCTGGTAAGCGCAAAGGGTCGCAGGCTTCCAAAGCCACCCTGGCTCGATGGATCAAAGAACCAATTCTTGAAGCCTACCGTTCTGCTGGGCTTCCGGTTCCATCAGGGCTGAAGGCCCATTCTACCAGAGCCGTGGGTGCGTCCTGGGCATTACGACACCAGGCTACGGCTCAACAGGTGTGCCAGGCAGCCACCTGGTCGAGTCTGCACACTTTCACCAAACATTATCAGGTGCATACCTATGCTTCGGCGGACGCCAGCCTAGGTAGAAGAGTCCTGCAGGCGGCAGTTGCCTCCCCGTAGGGGAGGGCTGTCTTTGCAGCTCTAACATGAGGTATTTCTTTACCCACCCAGGGACAGCTTTTGGACGTCCCAATCGTCTGGGTCTCCCAATGGAGCGCCGAAGAAGAAGGGAATTTTGTTACTTACCGTAAATTCCTTTTCTTCTAGCTCCTATTGGGAGACCCAGCACCCGCCCTGTTGTCCTTCGGGATTTTTGGTTGTTTTTCGGGTACACATGTTGTTCATGTTGAATGGTTTTCAGTTCTCCGACGTATCTTCGGAGTGAATTTGTTTAAACCAGTTATTGGCTTTCCTCCTTCTTGCTTTTGCACTAAAACTGGTGAGCCAGTGATCCCACTGGGGGTGTATAGCCAGAAGGGGAGGGGCCTTACACTTTTTAGTGTAATTGCTTTGTGTGGCCTCCGGAGGGCAGTGCTATACACCCCAATCGTCTGGGTCTCCCAATAGGAGCTAGAAGAAAAGGAATTTACGGTAAGTAACAAAATTCCCTTCTTTTTTATCTTTACTAGAAATTCATGGTGGCCATGTCTAATATTGGCGTGACACCATGAATTTCGGGCTTAGGGCCAGCTGATAAATACACAGCTAGCCCTAACCCCATTATTACCCAGCGAGCCACCCGGCATCAGGGCAGCTGGAAGAGTTGGATACAGCGCCAGAAGATGGCGCTTCTATGAAAGCGCCATTTTCTGGGGCGGCTGCGGACTGCAATTTGCAGCGGGGGTACCCAGAAAGCTTGGGCACCCTTGATTGCGGATTCCAATACCCAGCTGCCTAGTTGTACCTGGCTGGACACAAAAATTAGGCGAAGCTCATGTCATTTTTTTTTTTATTTTTCATGAAATTAATGAAATAAAAAAAAAAGGGCTTCCCTATATTTTTGGTTCCCAGCCGGGTACAAACAGGCAGCTGGGGGTTGGGGGCAGCCCATACCTGCCTGCTGTACCCGGCTAGCATACAAAAATATGGCGAAGCTCACGTCATTTTTTTTGTTTGGGGAGGCCAAGAAATCCTGCATACAGTCCTGGAAGGAGGATGCTGAGCCTTGTAGTTCGGCAGCTGCTGTCTGCTCTCCTGCATACACTATTGGATGGAGGATGCTGAGTCTTGTAGTTCTGCAGCTGCTGTCTGCTCTCCTGCATACACTATTGGATGGAGTATGCTGAGCCTTGTAGGTCTGCTCCCCCTGACTCTCCCTCCAGCATACAGTCCTGGATGGAGCATGCTGAGCCTTGTAGTTCTGCAGCTGTCTGCTCTCCTGCATACACTGGTGGAGAATGAATAACATATGGAAGAAAGAAATGACATCAGACCTTTTTTTTTTTTTTTAACAATCTAATGGCAATGTTCACTGATAAAAAAAAAAACGCAGTGAGCAAAAACACACCAAAACGCGGTAAAAACGCACGCGTTTTTCCATGCGTTTTTTAAAGACGCTGCGTTTCTGTGCGGTTTTAGCGCTAAAAAACGCACAAACGCAGCGCCAAAAAAACGCAGTGTGTGCACATAGCCTAATTTGGGGCAGTAACTCTATTGTTCTCCGGGTTGACTTTTGTCCTTCTCATAGCTGGGAGTTTGCTACAAATGTATCTGATATATTCCATCAGCAGGAACCTCTCCCCTCTGCCTTAATACAATTTGCATCAGGATATGACCTGTACAAATGTGCCATTTATTTTGGTCAGTACATGTTTTAATTCACTGCCAGCAAGCAGAGATCTGGACAATGTGAAGTATTCAAAGTTCATAAATGCGCGATTTACATGAGCATTCAGGGACCCCTGTGGAAACGTATCCATTAGATTGTGATTATACTGTAAGTCAGACACAGCCTTATCTCTTGAGATTATGGGCGATAGCGTGTCTATATCTATGTATGTGCCCTGTTTGATAAAGCTGAGCCGGGTCAGTCATGGGGCACAGTATCACAATATTTAATATGGCTTTACATAGGACTGCAGCTTTTCTTTTATATGCATGTACATATGCACACATTAGTCATTTTAAAGCGGATCTATCATTTGTTGAAAATAAGAATAAATAAGCCAAATACTGTTATAAAGATCACTGCACTCCTCTGATTCTGTAGCTGTTTTCCGTTTTGCTCTACGTCGCTCCGTTGCAGAGATATTCACATTTTTGCTTTGGAGCGCGATATGTGAAATCTCTGCTTTGCCGTCAATCTGGGCGTTTCTCCAGTGTCTTTTCTTGGGGCGTGCGCTTTCATCCTTCCCTTCAAGACACTGCCAATCAGAGCAGGTTAGATTTCTAGACGGCTAGGCTTTCTCCCGAGCTGTGATGGGGAGGGAGAGGTGAACGCGCACGCTCCGAGACTAGAAGCGCCCAGTTGGTCTGTAAGCAGAGATTTCACCTATTGCTCCTAAAGAAACAAATGTGAATATCTCTGTAATGGAGCGACGCAGAGCAAAACGGAAAAAAGCTGCAGAATCAGGGGAGATCAGAGATTTTCACAGGGGAACTGGTGCCTTATTTTGGTTGTAGTGTCCTTTCGCACATTTTATTACAAATTTGCTCACTGCTAAAGTGCGCAGTGAGCGGCTTCCAGATCCCAGCGTTTCAGACGTGGCACACTGATCCGACCTCCTGCTGTGAACACGGGCCGGGTCTCCTAACCGCTTTCCCTCCTTTTTTTTGTTTTACAGAGAAGGACGGCAAGGCTTTCCATCCAACCTACGAGGAGAAGCTGAGGCTGGTGGCTCTACACAAACAAGTGCTGCTGGGACCCTACAACCCCGACACCTGCCCCGAAGTCGGCTTCTTTGATGTCCTGGGCAATGATCGGAGGTAACAAACGCCGCGGGGGTTGTCTCAATGTAATATCATCAATAATACACTATATACAAAGTTGCTACTTTTTTTTTTTGTAACATTTTTGTATTGCTTTGTATACACAGCTCTGATGCAGATCTGTGTGTCTCCATGGTTACAGACTACAAACAAACCTCATGTAGTCTGATCCCACAGTTATATTTTTTTACCACTAAAGTAGGAGGCGGATGGAAGGAAGTGACTGTAAGATGAACCTATGAACATGCATAGGAGCTGTATACGCAAAACGGGAACATGCATAGGAGCTGTATACGCAAAACGGGAACATGCATAAGAGCTGTATACGCAAAACGGGAACATGCATAGGAGCTGTATACGCAAAACGGGAACATGCATAGGAGCTGTATACGCAAAACGGGAACATGCATAGGAGCTGTATACGCAAAACGGGAACATGCATAAGAGCTGTATACAGAAAACGGGAACATGCATAGGAGCTGTATACGCAAAACGGGAACATGCATAGGAGCTGTATACGCAAAACGGGAACATGCATAGGAGCTGTATACGGAAAACGGGAACATGCATTGGAGCTGTATACGGAAAACGGGAACATGCGTAGGAGCTGTATACACAAAACGGGAACATGCATAGGGGCTGTATACGCAAAACGGGAACATGCATTGGAGCTGTATATACAAAACGGCAAGTGATTTTTAAATCACTACTTGCTGGAAAGTTTCCTTATTTTATCTTTAGGGTTGTTTGTAGGATTGTAACAAACCCTCAGCTGTGGAAGTAAACTCCCCCTGCGCATCGGTCACACTGTGTCATCTTCTTCTCTACAGGAAAGAATGGGCGACCCTGGGCAACATGAGCAAGCAGGAAGCCATGACGGAGTTTGTTACCCTCCTGAACAGATGCTGCCATCTGTTCTCCACATATGTTACATCCCATAAAATAGAGAAAGAAGAGCAGGAGAGAAAAAGGTAAAAATCCCTACAATCCCCACACCTCCCCGCAGTGCAAGAGCGGTAACTGCTGGTTACTTCCAGACACAGCGCCACTCTTGTGCACAGGTTGTGTCTAGTATTGCAGCTCGGTTTTATTAATGTAAATAGGGCTGAGCGGTAACATGACTCCCAACCTGAGGACGGGGACCTGACAACGACCGCACCGCACCTGATAGGTCTCCAGACGCTCCTCTCCACCTCAGTCCCCTATAGTAATGTGCGTTCCATGGGGTTGACCATTGCCCTGGTCCGCAGGCTGTCTCCGTAGTCTGCGGCTGCCAGATAAGAGCCCCTTCAATCCTTCTCCTGCCCCCCAGCATCCCTGGCACCTCTTCTTATTAAATAGGCCCCATGATGTCGCTATGTAGCAGCACTACCTCTCATGACCTACTAATCTGGAGAGACGCGGAGGATGCCGGCAGCTGGGAGGACGTTTTCTGGGCTCGTGTTCGGATGCTATGCACTACTGTCATGGCTACAGACTAGGGTCCTGCAATTCTTACAGCTCCCCTCTATACACTGGGTATTGGCTCAGTCATAGATCCAGAGTCTCTCCCAAGATGGCGTACCAGGGTGACATCACGCGACCCCTGCAGCCAATCACCGGCTGCTTCGCTCCCCCGCCATAGGATGTATCGCATAGATACCAGGGCAGAGAGAGCAGCGCTGGCTTCCTGCGGGGAGAAGCTCCGGCACCAGAGGGAGGAGCACAGGTGTTACTATTTTACAAAGGGGGAAACGTAAGGATTGAAAAGTGGACAACCCCCCATAATCCCTTCGCAGTGCTGCCACTTTCAGTTTTTGCAGTTTGTTTTTTACCCCCTTTTTCCCAGAGCTATAACTTTATTATCCTGTCCACATAAACCTATAAGGGCTGTTTTTTTTATTTAAAAATATATATATATATATATATATATATATATATATATATATATATATATATATATATATATATATATATATATATATATATATATATATATATATATATATATATATTTTTTTATTATTTTTTTTTTTAAAAAAAATAAGATTTTTTTTTTTTACATTTTTAATTGTCCCCTTTGGGGACTATAACCTAATTTCTTTGTCGCTCCATTGGGAGACCCAGACAATTGGGTGTATAGCTTCTGCCTCCGGAGGCCACACAAAGTATTACACTTAAAAGTGTAAAGCCCCTCCCCTTCTGCCTACACACCCCCCGTGCCTCACGGGCTCCCCAGTTTTTATGCTTTGTGCGAAGGAGGCACACATGCACGCAAGCTCCACATCTTAGTCAGCAGCAGCTGCTGACTAGGTCGGATGGAAGAAAAGAGGGCCCATAACAGGGTCCCCAGCATGCTCCCTTCTCACCCCACTCTGGTCGGCGGTGCGGTTAAGGTTGAGGTACCCATTGCGGGTACACAGGCAGGAGCCACATGCTGTTTTCCTTCCCCATCCCTTGATGGGCTCTGGGTGAAGTGGGATCCTAATCGGTCTCCAGGCACTGGGGCCGTGCTCCCTCCGCAGCCCCTGGGGAATCTGCTGGACAGGAGCTGGGTATCGTCAGGGACAAGGCCCTGCTACTGTGAGGTACTCTGTGTCCCCCTGGAGGACCGCGCATGGAGCGCTTGTGCCATACACACCGCAGCACTGCTGGGTGTGTTAGTGCGCCGGGGACTACCGCGCCGGCCGCGCTTATTTGCCGGCCGCGCTTATAACTTTAGTCCCCGGCTTTTGCGGCCTAGTATCGCATACTCCCGCCCCCAGGCCTGCCAGTCAGGGGAAGGGCGGGACGCTGCACAGGACGTCAGCGCTGAGGGCTGGAGCATACTGTGTATCCTCCTCCCCCCTCACTCAGCACAGTGGGGCATCAGATTCACGCACTTTCTGGGGCACGCCCACGGCCCCCTCCTCCCCACAGAACGCAGACAGCCATTCCTGTCAGCACCTCTGACGCTGGAGAGGAGAGACAACACGGCTCTGGGAGGCCCAGGCAGGGAATCTGGTGATCACACAACCGCTTTGAGCGGTCGGTAAGCAGCACCTGGGTGCTGGCCCCACTGAGTGCCGAAGTGTACATATATATATATATATATATGCTTATATGCTATACATTTACACTGTACGGTCGCACTGTTGATTTTTGGCTATATACCCTCCTGCATTGTACTCAGAGGAGACAACAGCATGTCGTCCGCAAAAAGCAAGGGTGCCAAAGCACAGGCTTTCTTTGCAACCTGTACTTCATGTGCGGCTATACTACCGGCAGGTTCCACCGATCCTCATTGTGTGCAATGCTCGGCCCCTGTGGCACTTACTCAGCCGCAGCCGCTGCCACTGGTGGCCCAAGTGGAACCACCTGCTACCACTGTCCAGGTGACAGGGACGGAGTTTGCAGTATTTGCTAACAAACTGTCTGAGAGTATGGATAAATGGTCTGCTAAGATACTAGAAGCCTTGCAGTCCAGGCCGGTAACTCAGGCCCCGGGCACTGTTGTATCATTGACCCCAGGCCCCCCTCGGTTAGAGCAGCAAAATGCTCCTGGGGTGACTCATAGGTCCCAAAATGAGGTCTCTGACACGGACCGCAGTCCCAGACCGCCTAAGCGGGCTCGCTGGGAGCTTCCATCGACTTCATCACACTGCTCAGGGTCTCAGCAGGGGGACTCTCTAGAGGATGAAGCGGAGGTGGCAGATCAGGATTCTGATCCTGAAGCCGCTCTCAACCTAGATACGCCAGAGGGAGACGCCATAGTGAACGACCTTATAGCGTCCATCAATCAGGTGTTGGAGCTTTCTCCCCCAGCGCCTCCAATTGAGGAGTCAGCTTCTCAGCAGGAGAAATTCCGTTTTAGGTTTCCCAAGCGTGCATTGAGTACGTTTCTGGATCACTCTGACTTCAGAGAGGCAGTCCAGAAACACCGAGCTTGTCCAGATAAGCGCTTTTCTAAGCGCCTTAAGGACACACGTTATCCCTTCCCCCCTGACGTTGTCAAGGGTTGGGCTGAGTGTCCCAAGGTGGATCCTCCAGTCTCCAGACTGGCGGCCAGATCCATAGTTGCAGTGGAAGATGGGGCTTCACTCAAAGATGCCACTGACAGACAGATGGAGCTCTGGTTGAAATCCATCTATGAGGCTATCGGCGCGTCCTTTGCTCCGGCATTCGCAGCCGTATGGGCCCTCCAAGCTATATCAGCTTGTCACTCGCAGATTAATGCAGTCACACGTGCCTCTGCTCCGCAGGTGGTGTCATTAACCTCTCAGGCGTCGGCGTTTGCGTCCTACGCCATTAATGCTGTCCTGGACTCTACGAGCCGTACGGCGGTAGCATCCGCCAATTCGGTGGCAGTCCGCAGGGCCATGTGGCTACGTGAATGGAAGGCAGACTCTGCTTCCAAAAAGTTCTTAACCGGGTTGCCATTTTCTGGCGACCGCCTGTTTGGTGAGCGATTGGATGAAATCATTAAACAATCCAAGGGAAAGGACTCATCCTTACCCCAGCCCAAACCGAAGAGACCTCAACAACGGAAGGTACAATCGAGGTTTCGGTCCTTTCGGCCCGCGGGCAGGTCTCAATTCTCATCGTCCAACAGGCCACAGAAGAGTCAGACGAACTCCGATTCATGGCGGTCTAAGTCACGTCCTAAAAAGACTGCCGGAGGAACCGCTTCTAAAGCGGCCTCCTCATGACTTTCGGCCTCTTCACACCGCATCCTCGGTCGGTGGCAGGCTCTCCCGCTTTTGCGACGCCTGGTTGCCACAGGTACAAGACCGTTGGGTGAGAGACATTCTATCTCACGGTTACAGGATAGAGTTCAGCTCTCGTCCTCCGACTCGTTTTTTCAGAACATCTCCGCCCCCCGAGCGAGCCGATGCTCTTCTTCAGGCGGTGTGCACTTTGAAGGCAGAAGGAGTGGTGATCCCTGTTCCTCTTCAGCAACAGGGTCACGGTTTTTACTCCAACTTGTTTGTGGTGCCAAAAAAGGACGGATCTTTCCGTCCTGTTCTGGACCTAAAACTGCTCAACAAACACGTGAAAACCAGGCGGTTCCGGATGGAATCGCTCCGCTCCATCATCGCCTCAATGTCCCAAGGAGACTTCCTAGCATCAATCGACATCAAAGATGCTTATCTCCATGTACCGATTGCACCAGAGCATCAGTGCTTCCTGCGTTTCGCCATAGGGAACGAACACCTTCAGTTCGTGGCACTGCCTTTCGGCCTGGCGACAGCACCACGGGTCTTCACCAAGGTCATGGCAACAGTGGTAGCAGTCCTACACTCTCAGGGACACTCGGTGATCCCTTACTTAGACGATCTGCTTGTCAAGGCACCCTCTCGAGTGGCATGCCAACGCAGCCTGAACATTGCTCTGGAGACTCTCCAGAGATTCGGGTGGATCATCAATTTCCCAAAGTCAAATCTGACACCGGCCCAATCACTGACATATCTCGGCATGGAGTTTCATACTCTCTCAGCGATAGTGAAGCTTCCGCTGGACAAACAGCGTTCACTACAGACAGGGGTGCAATCTCTCCTTCAAGGTCGGTCACACCCCTTGAGGCGCCTCATGCACTTCCTAGGGAAGATGGTGGCAGCAATGGAGGCAGTTCCTTTTGCGCAGTTTCATCTGCGTCCACTTCAATGGGACATTCTCCGCAAGTGGGACAGGAAGTCGACGTCCCTCGACAGGAACGTCTCCCTTTCTCAGGCAGCCAAAGCCTCCCTTCGGTGGTGGCTTCTTCCCACTTCATTGTCGAAGGGGAAATCCTTCCTACCCCCATCCTGGGCGGTGGTCACGACGGACGCGAGTCTGTCAGGATGGGGAGCGGTCTTTCTCCACCACAGAGCTCAGGGTACCTGGACTCAGCCAGAGTCCTCCCTGCAGATCAATGTTCTGGAGATAAGGGCAGTATTTCTTGCCCTAAAGGCGTTCCAGCCGTGGCTGAAAGGCAAACAGATCCGAATTCAGTCGGACAATTCCACAGCGGTGGCATACATCAACCACCAAGGCGGAACACGCAGTCGGCAAGCCTTCCAGGAGGTCCGGCGGATTCTGCTGTGGGTGGAATCCACAGCATCCACCATCTCCGCAGTTCACATCCCGGGCGTAGAAAACTGGGAAGCAGACTTTCTCAGTCGCCAGGGCATGGACGCAGGGGAATGGTCCCTTCACCCGGACGTGTTTCAAGAGATCTGTTGCCGCTGGGGGATGCCGGACGTCGACCTAATGGCGTCCCTGCACAACAACAAGGTCCTGGCATTCATGGCACGGTCTCAAGATCACAGAGCTCTGGCGGCAGACGCATTAGTTCAGGATTGGTCGCAGTTTCAACTGCCTTATGTGTTTCCTCCTCTGGCACTGTTGCCCAGAGTGTTACGCAAGATCAGGTCCGACTGCCGCCGCGCCATCCTCGTCGCTCCAGACTGGCCGAGGAGGTCGTGGTACCCGGATCTGTGGCATCTCACGGTGGGTCAACCGTGGGCACTACCAGACCGAACAGACTTGCTGTCTCAAGGGCCTTTTTTCCATCTGAATTCTGCGGCCCTCAACCTGACTGTGTGGCCATTGAGTCCTGGATCCTAGCGTCTTCAGGGTTATCTCAAGAGGTCATTGCCACTATGAGACAGGCTAGGAAACCAACGTCCGCCAAGATCTACCACAGGACGTGGAGAATATTCTTATCCTGGTGCTCTGATCAGGGTTTTACTCCCTGGCCATTTGCCTTGCCCACTTTTCTTTCCTTCCTTCAATCAGGATTGGAAAAGGGTTTGTCGCTCGGCTCCCTTAAGGGACAAGTCTCAGCGCTCTCTGTGTTTTTCCAGAAGCGCCTAGCCAGACTTCCAAAGGTACGCACGTTCCTGCAGGGGGTTTGTCACATCGTACCTCCTTACAAGCGTCCGTTAGAACCCTGGGATCTGAACAGGGTTCTGATGGCTCTTCAGAAACCACCCTTCGAGCCAATGAAGGATATTTCTCTTTCACGCCTTTCGCAGAAAGTGGCCTTTCTAGTAGCAGTCACTTCACTTCGGAGAGTGTCTGAGCTAGCAGCGCTGTCATGCAAAGCTCCTTTCCTGGTGTTTCACCAGGACAAGGTGGTTCTGCGGCCGGTTCCGGAATTTCTCCCTAAGGTGGTATCCCCCTTTCATCTCAATCAGGATATCTCCTTACCTTCTCTTTGTCCATATCCAGTTCACCAATGTGAAAAGGATTTGCACTTGTTGGATCTTGTGAGAGCACTCAGATTCTACATTTCTCGTACGGCGCCCCTGCGCCGCTCGGATGCACTCTTTGTCCTTGTCGCTGGCCAGCGTAAAGGGACACAAGCTTCCAAATCAACCCTGGCTCGGTGGATCAAGGAACTAATTCTCGAAGCCTACCGTTCCTCTGGGCTTCCGGTTCCATCAGGGCTGAAGGCCCATTCTACCAGAGCCGTGGGTGCGTCCTGGGCTTTGCGGCACCAGGCTACGGCTCAGCAGGTGTGTCAGGCGGCTACCTGGTCGAGCCTGCACACTTTCACGAAACACTATCAGGTGCATGCCTATGCTTCGGCAGATGCCAGCCTAGGTAGAAGAGTCCTTCAGGCGGCGGTTGCCCACCTGTAGGAAGGGGCCGTTTTACGGCTCTATTACGAGGTATTATTTTACCCACCCAGGGACTGCTTTTGGACGTCCCAATTGTCTGGGTCTCCCAATGGAGCGACAAAGAAGGGAATTTTGTTTACTTACCGTAAATTCCTTTTCTTCTAGCTCCAATTGGGAGACCCAGCACCCGCCCCTGTTCCCTTCGGGCTGTTGTTCTTTGTGTACACATGTTGTTCATGTTGAATGGTTTTCAGTTTTCCGAACTTCCTTCGGATTGAAATTACTTTAGACCAATTTATAAGTTTCCTCCTTCCTGCTTTTGCACCAAAACTGAGGAGCCCGTGAGGCACGGGGGGTGTATAGGCAGAAGGGGAGGGGCTTTACACTTTTAGTGTAATACTTTGTGTGGCCTCCGGAGGCAGAAGCTATACACCCAATTGTCTGGGTCTCCCAATTGGAGCTAGAAGAAAAGGAATTTACGGTAAGTAAACAAAATTCCCTTCATTGTCTGGTCATTTCTATTATATACAGCTGTACCACAGAATTGCTGCATACAGTAAATTTTACAGTCTCCTTTGAAGCTTGGCCCCAGGCAGGTTCCAATGAGCGCTGCTATGACAAGTATGGGGGTCTGCAGCAGACCCCCGCCCCAGCTGTCATAACAACCCATCAGTGGCCTACCATCACACCGCGGGTGGTTAGAATGGCGCACCTCCATGCCAGCGCATTTTAAATCCCGCTGTCTGGGTTTAGACAGCGGGATTTAACAGGTTAACAATCGCAGGCAGAACTCCGCTCTCCCCATGTTTGTTAGCGGCAAGTAATACACTGTCATTACCTGCTGGGTACAACCAGCCCCCTGCACACACTCCATAGACATGCAATAAAGCTGGAGTCAGTGGTGATGGCTGTGTATGAAGTCACGGAGCAGCCGGCACGTAATAGCCAAGGGATAATGGACCCCAATTCTGCTTTAAGCCCCAGGAACTGCCGGTCAGTGCTGCTGTAAAGATGGCGGCCCACGTATTTCAGTATAAAGCATCATCTGCTGATTTTACAGGAGAGAAGAGGAGGAACGGAGACGGCGGGAAGAGGAGGAGCGGCAGCGGCTGCTGCGGGAAGAGGAGAAGCGGAGAAAAGAGGAGGAGGAGAGGCTGAGGAGAGAGCAGGAGGAGAGGATGCGGGCGGAGGACGAAAGGTTTCGAATGGAGCAGCAGAAGTAAGTACTCCCATCACGAAGCAGATTACAGTACACTCCTCCTGAAAGGCATTAGGATATTCTTGCGTGAATCACTCGTGCAGGACTCCACAATATGAGCTGTAGTGGAAAGTCAGAGGGTGCATGAACCCCAACAACGGAGCCAACGAGCCCCTCAGTGCGCCATCACATCTTAATGGAAAAAACAAAGAAAATCTATCAAGCTACTAAATGGGTGCACGGCTCAGCGGGGGCATCAAGGGAAGATCGTGCATATGTGTCTCATAGACGTAAATCTATTTTTTTTTTTTTTTTTTTTTTTTTTTTTTATACAGGCAGCAGATAATGTCGGCTCTGAACTCGCAGACGGCGGTGCAGTTTCAGCAGTACGCAGCACAGCAGTACCCGGGGAACTTCGAGCAACAGCAGCTCCTCATCCGACAGCTGCAGGAGCAACACTACCAGCAGTACATGCAGCAGCTGTACCAAGTGCAGCTCGCCCAACAACAGGTAGACGCCTTGCACGGTCTCCCGAGCCGCGCTGGTCTTGGGGCGCACGGTCTCCCGGGCCGCGCTGGTCTTGGGGCGCACGGTCTCCCGGGCCGCGCTGGTCTTGGGGCGCACGGTCTCCCGAGCCGCGCTGGTCTTGGGGCGCGCGGACCCCCGGGCCGCGCTGGTCTTGGGGCGCGCGGACCCCCGGGCCGCGCTGGTCTTGGGGCGCGCGGACCCCCGGGCCGCGCTGGTCTTGGGGCGCGCGCACCCCCGAGACCATGTTCCCATATAGCAGGAATGCTGCGGGGTTTCTTTGTATGCCCACTGTGCACTAAAGACCCTGGTGAACTGACATCCTTCCTTGTTCTTACCTTCATGCTTTACACTGCAGCTTTGCTTCATTCTGTACAAATGGCTCTGCAGGAAGCAATGAAGAATGCTGATAAATAACATGGTGTTACCCTCATCGCCCCTTACAGGCGGCCTTACAGAAACAGCAGGAGGCGCTTTCAGCAGGAACCAGCTCCCCAGTCAGTTCTCCATCCAAGATGAGCATGGGAAGTATCACCGGCTCCGGAGAAGCCCCCTCGGTCAATGGACAAACCCACCCACACATAGACAGCGCCGAGACAGAAATGGAGGCCGACCCGCTGGAAGATCTGCTGGAGAATGGACCTAAAGGTGCGTCCTATTGAGAGCAATGGAGCGGTTTCTGTAGGGTCGGTCCATCTAGGAGACAACCCATGGACGACCATATACCTGGACATTGGGCTCTTGTCCCAAAAGGATAACGAGGCAGAGCTTCTGTGCCAATTCCTCCATGGAGTCGGGGTTTAATTTCGATCATTATTTTCCTCTTCTCTGTCTCTAGAGTCCACGCCGGTCATCGCTGCTCCATCCATGTGGACAAGACCCCAAATAAAAGACTTCAAAGAGAAGATCCGGCAGGACGCGGACTCGGTCATCACCGTGGGAAGAGGAGAGGTGGTCACAGTCCGGGTCCCGACGCACGAGGAGGGCTCCTATCTTTTCTGGGAGTTTGCCACAGATAACTTTGACATTGGTTTTGGGGTTTACTTTGAATGGACAGACTCCCCAAACACGGCTGTGAGCGTGCACGTCAGCGAGTCCAGCGAGGACGAGGAGGAAGACGAAGGTACTTGTACAATTATTACTATGTATTAATATAAATTGCGCAGTTGTTCTTCATCGATGGTGGAAGGATGAATGACCGGCTGCAGCAGGATCCTCCCCCCTTTGCCCTTCAGTAGGACGCTGATTAAAGGGTTTGTCTCCTCTTCAGGAGGGTACTGTTCTCATGTTTGTCGGGGGGGCAGCACGCTCCTGAAGACGACCAATTCAGGCCAACCGGCTGCAGCAGGATCCTCCCCCCTTTGCCCTTCAGTAGAACGCTGATTAAAGGGTTTGTCTCCTCTTCAGGAGGGTACTGTTCTCATGTTTGTCGGGGGGCAGCACGCTCCTGATGACAAATTCAGGCCAACCGGCTGCAGCAGGATCCTCCCCCCTTTGCCCTTCAGTAGTATGCTGATTAATGGGTTTGTCTCCTCTTCAGGAGCGCACTGTTCTCATATTTGTAGGGTGACAGCACACGCCTGAAGACGACTAGTTAAGGCCAACCGGTTGCAGCAGGATCCTCCCCCCTTTGCCCTTCAGTAGGACGCTGATTAAAGGGTTTGTCTCCTCTTCAGGAGGGTACTGTTCTCATGTTTGTCGGGGGGCAGCACGCTCCTGAAGACGACCAATTCAGGCCAACCGGCTGCAGCAGGATCCTCCCCCCTTTGGAAGCTGATTGAAGAGTCTGTCTCATAGTCAGGAGCGCACTGTTCCCCTGTTTGTCGGGGGGCAGCACGCTCCTGAGGACAGTTTCAGCTGCTAGGATGGTTGAGCCTCTGGCCCTAAACTGGCTGCACTTCGATGCCATCAGCAGAAGAGCTCTGCAGGAGGGAAAACAGCTGAATCTTGTAATCCAGCTTCAGAGCTCTAAAGCGAAGACTTGCAACCATAAGCATGCTCTAATTGCCTAATAAATACCGGTCACCCCTGATTAGACTGCAGAGGTGGTCGGTAACCCAGGCAACGAGTTGCAAACTATAGAATTTTTGGCATCCAGCTTCGCAGCGGTGCTCCCAGCCTCTAAAGTGAAGAGTTGCAAGCGTGCTCTACTTGCGTAAGAAAAAAGTCACCACTGATAAGACTGCAGAGGTGGCCGGTAACCTAGGCAACCAGCTAAAAAAAACTATAGAATTTTGCCAGAAGACTCTCTTATGCTTTTGTGAACCAGTTTCGTAGTCTGAACTCACTCCTGACATTTTTTTTTTTTGGTCTTTTCCTTACAGAGAACCCCAACAACGAAGAGAAAGCCAAAAAGAACGCCAACAAGCCTCAGCTGGATGAGATTGTGCCGGTCTACAGGCGGGATTGCCACGAAGAGGTGTACGCCGGCAGCCACCAGTACCCCGGCCGGGGGGTCTACCTGCTCAAATTTGACAACTCTTATTCCTTGTGGCGTTCGAAATCCGTGTATTACAGAGTGTATTATACTAGATAAAGAAAGGGGGAGGGGCCAGAAATCAGGGGGAGGGGCCAGGGCAGCGAGTCGATCACGTGTGCTGGATCCTTATCAGTGTCGTCTCCTCATCCCTCCCCGTCACATGGCGGCCGACACTAATAACAACGTGCTGTGACTTAACCCATTCAGTGGCACTGCGCTTGGTGACAATGAAAAAGGGGTTAAAGATAATTTGGCTGCGTCTGCACTTTCGGTTTTTGTTTGGTTTTTTTTCTTGCACCTGTTTGGAATTTTTAATTATTATTATATTTTATTCATGATCCGGTCAGGAGATGGATGCACGCGCATGAGAAGAGTCACGGGCGGCACTTTTCTGTTGGCCACCAGGGTAGCGAGCGCCCCTTTAAGGACTGGTGAAAGTCCACGTGTCCCCATCCTGTGCGGCGGGGTGCGTGTCATTTTTGCACCACGCTCAGTTAGCTCAGCGTTATCGCAAATTCTGCATCGATGGTTTTTTTTTTTTTTTTCCTCTGCATTAAAGCAAATGCAAAATGTGCTCTCTGGTATCAGCCCTCCGTAACGGGCAGGAGGGGGGGAGGGGTGGAAAGTTTCTTATCTGTTCTCAGTCTGATTTGTCTGATCTTGTACCATGTAAAATATGTAACAAATACGAGAAATGGTTTATAATAATAATAATCATATGGAATATTCTGTCCTGTGTGATCTGCAGTTCGGGGGAAACACTAAACCTCCTGCAATGCCACGCAGCAGAGCGTGCGACAGTGCGGGGTGGGCTGAGAAGCGAGGAGGAAATCGGCAGAATCGGGATTGCAGCTCCAGAGGTGTTATTAGCATTATACCGTATTTCTTCAGCGCTCTATTGGGAGACCCAGACGATTGGGGTATAGCTACTGCCCTCTGGAGGCCACACAAAGCACTACATTAAAAGTGCAAGGCCCCTCCCCCTCTGGCTATACCCCCCCCCGTGGTATCACGGGTTCTCCAGTTTTAGCTTTGTGTGCGAAGGAAACGCAAGGCTGCCAAGGCAAAAAGGGCTGTGTATACTGCGTGTGCTGCATGTGGGGCTAATCTACCAGCAGGCTCCGATGACCCCCATTGTGTGCAATGCTCCGACCCGGTGCTGCTTCGCCAGCCGGAGTCAGGAGAGGTAGTGACCCAGGCTGAGACGCTTGTAGGTTCTGCCCCGGTGACAGGGACAGACTTTGCAGTTTTTGCTGATAATATGTCTGTGGCTATGGCAAAAATCCTTGAAACCCTGCAATCTATGCATGGGGCTCAGTCTTTGGGCACGGCGAGGCCTCTGTCCTCAGGTCCCCCTCACTTGGAATGTATCCAGCCCACAGGGGGGTCCCCGGCTTCACAGGCCGAGGATTATGACTCAGATGATAGCCCCAGCCACCCTAAGCGAGCTCGCTGGGAAAGACCCTCGACGTCATCACACTGCTCAGGGTCTCAGCGCAATCAGTCTCCCTGTGATGTGTCTGATGAGAGTGATCAGGAATCCACTCCTGGAACCCCTCTCAACCTGGATACCCCTGATGGGGATGCCATGGTAAACGACCTTATCTCAGCCATCAATAGGCTGTTGGATATTTCTCCCCCAGCCCCTTCAGCAGAAGAGGCGGCTGCGGAGCAGGAGAAGTTTCGTTTCCTTTATCCCAAGCGTAAATTGAGTGCTTTGTTAGATCACTCTGACTTCAGAGAATCAATCCAGAAGCACGACGCTCACCCAGAAAGGCGTTTCTCTAAACGATCTAAAGATACGCGTTTCCCCTTCCCCCCTGAGGTGGTCAAGCGCTGGACACAGTGTCCAAAGGTGGACCCCCCGATTTCCAAACTTGCAGCTAGATCCATAGTTGCAGTGGAGGATGGCGCTTCACTTAAAGATGCCAATGACAGACAGATGGACCTTTGGTTAAAATCTGTCTATGAAGCTATCGGCGCGTCGTTTGCTCCAGCATTCGCAGCCGTATGGGCACTCCAGGCTATTTCAGCTGGCTTAGCAAAAGTGGATGCTATCATGCATCCAGCAGTGCCGCAAGTGGCGCACCTTACCACGCAGATGTCGGCGTTTGCGTCTTACGCTATCAATGCGGTCCTAGAATCTACCAGTCGCACCTCAATGGCGTCCGCCAATTCGGTAGTTTTGCGCAGAGCCTTGTGGTTAAAGGACTGGAAAGCAGATGCTGGTTCCAAAAAATGTTTAACCAGTTTGCCTTTGTCTAGAGATAGACTGTTTGGCGAGCCATTGGCTGACATCATTAAGCAGTCCAAGGGTAAAGACTCCTCTTTACCACAACCCAGAACAACCAAACCTCAGCAGAAAAAGTGGCAGCAGAGGTTTCAGTCCTTTCGAGGTTCGGGCAAGACACCATTTACCTCGTCCAAAGGGACTCAGAGGACGCAAAGAAACTCAGATTCGTGGCGGACTCACACGCGCCCCAAGAAAGCAAATGGAGGTACCGCTTCCAAAGCGGCTACCTCATGACTTCCAGCCCCTTCCCTCCGCATCGCCGGTCGGGGGCAGGCTCTCCCGCTTTTCCGGCATTTGGATGTCACAGGTCAAAGACCGGTGGGTGACGGACATTTTGTCTCGCGGGTACAGAATCGAGTTCAATTCTCGTCCTCCAGCTCGGTTCTTCAGAACCTCCCCACATCCAGACCGAGCAGATGCTCTGCTGCAGGCGGTGGACTCCCTAAAAGCGGAAGGAGTGGTGATCCCAGTCCCTCCTCAGGAACAAGGGCAAGGGTTTTACTCCAATCTCTTTGTGGTTCCAAAAAAGGACGGCTCGTTCCGTCCTGTTCTGGACCTAAAACGGCTCAACAAACATGTGCACGCCAGGAGGTTCCGGATGGAAACCCTCCGCTCTGTCATTGCCTCAATGTCCAGAGGAGACTTCCTTGCCTCAATAGACATCAAAGATGCTTATCTCCACGTGCCAATTGCTACAGAACATCAACGTTTTCTACGTTTTGTGATAGGAGACGACCATTTTCAGTTCGTAGCTCTTCCATTTGGTCTGGCGACAGCCCCACGGGTCTTCACCAAGGTCATGGCGGCGGTGGTAGCAGTCTTGCACTCTCAGGGACACTCGGTGATCCCTTACCTAGACGATTTATTGGTCAAAGCTCCCTCTCAGGAGGCATGTCAGCACAGCCTGAATGCTACGCTGGAGACTCTACAGTCTTTCGGATGGATCATCAACTTTCCAAAGTCGATCCTATCACCGACTCAGTCACTAACGTATCTTGGCATGGAGTTTCATACTCTAGCAGCGATAGTGAAGCTTCCGCTGAACAAGCAGCGGTCACTACAGACAGGGGTGCAATCTCTCCTGCAGGGCCAGTTGCATCCCTTGCGGCGCCTCATGCATTTCCTAGGGAAGATGGTGGCAGCCATGGAAGCAGTTCCCTTTGCGCAGTTTCATCTGCGCCCACTTCAATGGGACATTCTCCGCCAATGGGACGGGAAGTCAACGTCCCTGGACAGGAAAGTCTCGCTTTCCCAGACGGCCAAGGACTCTCTACAATGGTGGCTCCTTCCCACCTCATTATCTCAGGGAAGATCCTTCCTGCCCCCATCCTGGGCAGTAGTCACGACAGATGCGAGTCTGTCAGGGTGGGGAGCAGTGTTTCTCCACCACAGGGCTCAGGGGACGTGGACTCCGCAGGAGTCCACCCTTCAGATCAATGTTCTGGAGATCAGAGCAGTGTATCTTGCCCTACTAGCCTTCCAGCAGTGGCTGGAAGGAAAGCAGATCCGAATCCAATCGGACAACTCCACAGCGGTGGCATACATCAACCACCAAGGAGGGACGCGCAGTCGGCAAGCCTTCCAAGAAGTCCGGCGCATTCTAATGTGGGTGGAGGACAGAGCATCCACCATATCCGCGGTTCACATCCCAGGCGTAGAAAACTGGGAAGCAGACTTCCTCAGTCGCCAGGGCATGGACGCAGGGGAATGGTCCCTTCACCCGGACGTGTTTCAGGAAATCTGTCGCCGCTGGGGAGTGCCGGACGTCGACCTAATGGCATCCCGGCACAACAACAAGGTCCCGGCATTCATGGCGAGGTCGCGCGATCAAAGAGCTCTGGCGGCAGACGCCTTGGTTCAAGATTGGTCGCAGTTTCAGCTCCCTTACGTGTTTCCGCCTCTGGCGCTCTTGCCCAGAGTGCTACGCAAGATCAGATCCGAGTGCAGCCGCATCATACTCGTCGCTCCAAACTGGCCGAGGAGGTCGTGGTATCCGGATCTGTGGCATCTCACGATCGGTCGACCGTGGTCACTGCCAGACCGACCAGACTTACTGTCCCAAGGGCCGTTTTTCCATCAGAATTCTGCGGCCCTGAACCTGACTGTGTGGCCATTGAGTCCTGGATCCTAGCATCTGCAGGATTATCTCAAGGAGTCGTTGCCACAATGAGACAAGCTAGAAAGTCGAATTCTGCTAAGATCTACCACAGAACGTGGAAGATTTTCTTATCCTGGTGCTCGGCTCAGGGAGTGTCTCCCTGGCCATTTGCATTACCCAAGTTTCTTTCCTTCCTGCAATCGGGGTTAGAAAAGGGCTTGTCGCTCAGCTCCCTTAAAGGGCAAGTTTCGGCACTATCCGTGTTTTTTCAGAAGCGTCTAGCACGTCTGTCTAAGGTGCGCACGTTCCTGCAGGGGGTCTGTCATATTGTGCCCCCGTACAAGCGGCCGTTAGATCCATGGGATCTGAACAGGGTACTAGTTGCTCTCCAGAAGCCGCCCTTCGAGCCTCTGAAGGAAGTTTCCTTTTCTCGGCTGTCGCAGAAAGTGGCGTTTCTTGTTGCGATCACATCGCTTCGGCGAGTGTCTGAGCTGGCAGCTCTGTCATCCAAGGCTCCCTTCCTGGTTTTCCACCAGGACAAGGTAGTGCTGCGCCCCATTCCGGAGTTTCTCCCTAAGGTCGTATCCTCTTTTCATCTTAATCAGGATATTTCCTTGCCTTCGTTTTGTCCTCATCCGGTTCACCGGTATGAAAAGGACTTACGTTTGCTAGATCTGGTGAGAGCACTCAGAATCTACATTTCCCGCACGGCGCCCATACGCCGTGCCGAGGCACTTTTCGTCCTTGTCGCTGGTCCGCGCAAGGGGTTGCAGGCTTCTAAAGCCACCCTGGCTCGATGGATCAAAGAACCAATTCTAGAGGCCTACCGTTCTGCGGGGCTTCCGGTTCCTTCAGGGCTAAAAGCCCACTCAAACAGAGCCGTGGGTGCGTCCTGGGCATTACGTCACCAGGCTTCGGCTCAACAGGTGTGCCAGGCAGCTACCTGGTCCAGTCTGCACACTTTCACCAAGCATTATCAGGTGCATACCTATGCTTCGGCGGATGCCAGCTTAGGTAGAAGAGTCCTGCAGGCGGCAGTGACACCCCCGTAGGGGAGGGCTGTTTTGCAGCTCTAACATGAGGTATTTCTTTACCCACCCAGGGACAGCTTTTGGACGTCCCAATCGTCTGGGTCTCCCAATAGAGCGCTGAAGAAGAAGGGAATTTTGTTACTTACCGTAAATTCCTTTTCTTCTAGCTCTTATTGGGAGACCCAGCACCCGCCCTGTTGTCCTTCGGGATGTTTTTTTGTTGTTTGCGGGTACACATGTTGTTCATGTTGAACGGTTTTTCAGTTCTCCGATGTTATTCGGAGTTAATTTGTTTAAACCAGTTATTGGCTTCCTCCTTCTTGCTTTGGCACTAAAACTGGAGAACCCGTGATACCACGGGGGGGGGTATAGCCAGAGGGGGAGGGGCCTTGCACTTTTAATGTAGTGCTTTGTGTGGCCTCCAGAGGGCAGTAGCTATACCCCAATCGTCTGGGTCTCCCAATAAGAGCTAGAAGAAAAGGAATTTACGGTAAGTAACAAAATTCCCTTCTTTTCGGTTTGTAAGACACACTTTTTTCCCCTCCCAAACTTGGGGGTGCATCTTACAACCGCATATGGCTTACCGGGGCAGCAGTGGTGGCGCAGGGACGGCAATACTGCAGGCTCGTGGGGTGTCGTGGCAGCAGAGGGTCGGTGATACTGCAGGCTCTTGGGGTGCCGCGGCGGTGGGCGGCGCCATTGATCTGCGGGCTACTTTGAATCGCCCGCAATTGACTAGACGGACTTCAAGAAAATGGCCGTGGAGGCGGTGCGTGTGCAGCAAGGACTCTGCGGCCATTTTCTTGACGTTTATCGCATCAATCTCCACGTGCGCCGCTTCCGCAGCCATTTTCTTGAAGTCCGCTGGCAGATCAATGGTGCTCTCTGCTGCGACACTCCACAAGCCTCTGCAGTATTGTCACACAGTGACCCTCTTGAGCTGCGACACCTCCTCCTCAGTGTCCGCCGATAAATGAATGACACTGCACGCTCGTGGGGTATCGCTGGCCCTTATAGACTGCGACACCTCCTCCTTCGAGCCCGCAGCATTGCCCACCCTGCCTCCTGTGACCTCCTCCTCAGTGTCCGCCGGTAAATCAATGACACCCCACGAGCGTGCAGTATCGCTGACCCTGCTACACTGCGACACCTGCTCCTCCTCCGAGCCCGCAGCATTGCCCACCCTGCCTCCTGTGACCTTCCTGAGACGTACTAGGATTATAAGACGGACCCTCGTTTTAACAGTAAAAATTATTTGTTCCTATTTTCCTCCTTCAAATTTGGGGTGCATCTTATAAAAGTACATAGATTTTACCCGTAAGATGCTGCAGCACACCTCGTCACCGTTTAGAGGGCAGTTGTCTGGCTGTGGTGACACTACAACTCCCAGCATGCCCCAACAGCTTCTTCAGTTTGACTTGCACTAATATATTATTTAATTGCCGGGTTTTCTATGAAGGCGTCATGTCCGATGAACTGGATGACGGCAGGAGACTGTCTCCTTTAGTTGCCTGATGACAACCTAAGGCAGCCATATTGGTCATCACCCAAATTTTACCAGAAGCTGAAGAGTCGGGTGGAATCAGCCCCTTCAATGTAAAATGTACAAACTTAGATAGGGATTGTAGACCGTAGGGATCAGACTGTCACCTTTAAAGGGTCCGGTATGCATTGTGCGGCAGCCATCTTATCCACGTGTCATATTATAAGGCACAACACAGGGCGGGATTTGGATTTTTGCTGCCCGCAGAAATGACCCTGCACATCCCCTTTAACAATGTAGTTATAGACTGGATGATCTGAAAGATTGGATAGGCTTTGCTGCAATAATTCAGATGTGAAAGTTTGCAGTTTTGCCTGGTATGAATGTTCAGCAATCTGCGATGGGGTACGGTTCCACTTGCGCATAGCTTGTGATGCAAGATCATGCGTACATTGCAGTGCGATCGTATAACATGCGGGCGCAGTGCGATGTTTCACACGCTCCCATAGACTTGTATGGGGGGGGGGAGAAGCCAAGAATCGCTGCCAAACTCAGCATGCTGCGATTCATTCCACTGTGGCATGAGAAATCAATCGCAGATGGATAGTTTTGCATTAGTGACATCAATCCGATGTTTTATCGCAGTACACTCGCCGGTGCAAAACGCAAGTAGGAACTGAATCCTTATAGTAAATAAATTCTCTTTATAAAGTGGTTTTTTTCCTAATACAAGAATCATTGCGCTGCCTGCAGGCACCACTCCAGAGGCATGTGTTCTATATATTTACAACCCTTGGTGTGTACACAGAGCTCCCCCTAGTGGTGGTGGCTGCAGGCAGTACATCTGTTAGAAATCTGACATATTAATAAATTCACATCTTTGTACAACTTGGGAGTTAAAAGGTGAATCTGTCACCAGGAAAAACACCTACATATTACATCTTGGGTGAATTGCAGTAATATTGAAATTGGCCACATATTAGTCAATCATTCCTGAAAAGTGTTGTACCCATTCGAGGACATTACCTATGCGGTAACCCCCAGGGCATCTATACTTCACATGTCACCGGATCCTGCCGTCTGGTCCAAGAGGGAGACTAGAGCTGCCGCAGATTTTTGGCATCTTTCTGGGGTGTCTGTATCCTGAAAAGTTCCCCTCTTTAGATTCCGAGATGAATATTTTCACAAGTCATCGGTTTATACTGTACATAACATACATGGATATAGGCCGCACCGCCTGCCAGGGATGGACGTTTCCCCCCTTTATTGCCCCCCCCTTTTCTTGTCTCGTTGCCTTCCAGCTCTTCGGTTATACAGTACAAGTGCAATTTAAAGGAATAAAATCTCTCGAATCTTTATTTAATAGCGGCGCTGATCCGGTTCTCTGTATATTTCCTCTACTTTGTGATATCGGTTTGTTGGAAGGACGTGTCTTACACTGTAAATTTACTTCTTATAAAATAATAATTACGTTTATCCTCATTAAAGATGGAATTCTCTGCTTTTTGATTTTCTTATGATGTAAAACTGCCTGAGATTATTCATTACCGCGCACAAATCGCCCCACGAGCGGCCGCAGGGGTTGTTTACTTTTATAGAATGCCATTAGAGAGAGTATTTAAAGGGATTGTTCACTTTTTTTTTTTTTTTAACACTACACAACCTTGACTGTTCTCTTCCCCGATTTCCAATATCCCTTTAGAAGCCTGGTCATGTGCCCCTTTTAGTTTCTATGAACATCCTACATATAGGTCCCATCCTGGTGTCATTGGGCTGTAGTGATGGACTGATCACCCGGCCAAAAACAACTATTGGGGGGTGGTTGCAATTGTAGGACAAGAAGTGCAAAGTCATACAAACCCAAAGACGTCTGGTGCTGTTCCTGGAAGAAAGCTGCTGTATTTTTGTAATGAGTCGAGGCATCCGGGTGAACATTTATGTAAAGGTTAGGTTTCTCTGTACCAAATTATTTCATAATTGCATCAACGTTCAAAATCCCGTGTGGATGCAGCTTTTATATGATACATTTCTGGCTGTTCAAAGACACCACCAGAGGGCGCTCCCTGCATCCGGTATATAAATAGTAGGCAGAGCTCCCCCTTGTGGTGGCTGCAGGTTTATGTAGCTCTACAGGGAATTGGATCTTTGTATTAGAAATACTAAGCACTATAAAAAAAAAAAAATGGACAATGACTTTAAGAAGATTGAAACTAATTAAATTGATAAGTTTTATTGTAAATGACAAACGTAGATGAAGAGATTTGGACCAGTAAGAGGCAGTTGGAACAGAAATAGGAAGATTTTTGTGCACTCACAGTAAAATCTTTTCTTCGGCGCTCCATTGGGAGACCCAGACGATTGACGATTGGGTGTATAGCTACTGCCTCTGGAGGCCACACAAAGCATTACACTAAAAAGTGTAAGGCCCCTCCCCTTCTGGCTATACACCCCCAGTGGGATCACTGGCTCACCAGTTTTCTGCTTTGTGCGAAGGAGGTCAGACATCCACGCATAGCTCCACTGTTTAGTCAGCAGTAGCTGCTGACTATATCGGATGGAAGAAAAGAGGGCCCATATAGGGCCCCCAGCATGCTCCCTTCTCACCCCACTTGCGGTTTGTAAGGTTGAGGTACCTATTGCTGGTACGGAGGCTGGAGCCCACATGCTGTTTTCCTTCCCCATCCCCCTGAGGGGCTCTGAGGAAGTGGGATCTTTCCGGCCACCAAGCCCTGAGGCCGGGCTCCATCCACAGACCCATAGAACCTGCTGGATGACGAGCGAGGTACCGTTCAGGGACAAGGCCCTGCAACATTAAGGTACTCTGTGTCCCCGTATGGCAGGCACGCACACTCCAGGCTTGCTGGGTGTGCTAGTGCGCCGGGGACTGAAGCGCTGCGCGCTGGGGTTATAGTCCCTACAGATTACTGGGGGATTTTGTTGTGTTGGGGGACTGCCGCGCCGACCGCCCCTGGAGCGGCGGCGCAGCTGAGACTTGTAGTGCGCCGGGGATGCGCCGACCGCGCTTTTACGGCGGCGGCGTTTCTAACTCTAGTCCCCGGCTTTTGCGGCCTAGCTCCGCTTCGTTCCCGCCCCCACCCTGTCAATCAGGGTAAGGGAGAGACGCTGTACAATCGTCAGCGCCGAGGGCTGGAGCCTTATTTACATGCTCCAGCCCTCTCACTAGGCACAGTGGGACGCAGGCTTCCCGCTCTTTGTCTGTATACGCCCAGGGCCCGCCCCCCCCTCCACAGGACGCCGGCAGCCATTCCTGCATGCAGTCTGGCTGGAGGAAGGACACAGGCTCTGGGAGACTCAGACTAGGGATTTCTGGCGACCACACACCCGCGTTTAGCGGGCGGTAAGCAGCACATTAGTGCTGGCCCCACTTGTGCCACAGTGTTATATTGGTGTACTTTTTACTGTACCAGATATATATATATATATATACTACACTGGACGGTCGCTTCTTGGCTGTATACCCTGTATTGCTCTGAGGAGACAACAACATGTCATCCACAAAACGCAAGGGTGCCAAGGCACGGGCTGTATACACTGCTTGTACAGCATGTGGGGCTAATCTACCGGCAGGCTCCAACGACTCCCATTGTGTGCAATGTTCAGTCCCAGTGGCACTTCGTCAGCCAGAGCCTATGATGGTAGTAGCCCAGGCAGAGACGCCTGTGAACCCTGCCCCGGTGACGGGGACAGAATTTGCAGTCTTTGCTGATAAAATGTCTGTGACTATGACAAAAATCCTGGAGACCTTGCAGTCCAGGCCAGTTGCGCAGACCATGGACACTGCTGTGTCTATGCTCCCCGGTCCCCCTCAGTTGGAACTAATCCGTACTTCTAGGGGGTCCCAGGCATCACAGGCTGGGGGCTCGGACTCCGATGACAGTCCCAGGCCGCCTAAGCGAGCTCGCTGGGAGAGACCCTCCACGTCATCACGCGGGTCAGGGTCTCAGCGAGAAGAGTCTCTATATGATGAGACAGAGGTGGGTGATCAGGAGTCTAGTCCTGACACCGCACTCAATTTGGATACGCCAGATGGTGACGCCATGGTAAATGACCTCGTAGCGGCCATCAATAGGCTGTTGGATATTTCTCCCCCAGCCCCTTCAGCAGAGGAGGCAGCTGCCCAGCAGGAGAAATTCCATTTCCTGTATCCCAAGCGTAAATCAAGTACTTTTCTGGACCACTCTGACTTCAGAGAATCAATCCAGAAACACAATGCTTATCCGGACAAGCGTTTTTCCAAACGTCTTAAGGATACACGTTATCCTTTTCCCCCTGACGTGGTCAAACGCTGGACCCAGTGTCCAAAAGTGGACCCTCCAATATCCAGGCTTGCAGCTAGATCCATTGTTGCAGTGGAGGATGGGGCTTCACTTAAAGATGCCAATGACAGACAGATGGACCTTTGGTTGAAATCTGTCTATGAAGCTATTGGCGCGTCTTTTGCTCCAGCATTCGCGGCCGTGTGGGCGCTCCAAGCTATTTCAGCTGGTTTGGCGCAGGTGGACTCTCTCATACGTCCAGCAGTGCCGCAAGTGGCGTCCTTAACTACGCAAATGACTGCGTTTGCGACTTACGCTATCAATGCGGTACTGGACTCTACGAGCCGTACCTCAATGGCATCCGCCAACTCTGTAGTTTTGCGCAGAGCCTTGTGGTTAAAAGAATGGAAAGCAGATTCTGCTTCTAAAAAATGTTTAACCAGCTTGCCATTATCTGGAGACAGACTGTTTGGTGAGCAATTGGCAGAAATCATTAAACAGTCCAAAGGTAAGGACTCTTCCTTACCCCAGCCCAGATCAAGCAAACCTCAACAGAGGAAGTGGCAGTCAAAGTTTCGGTCCTTTCGAGGCTCGGGCAAGCCCCAATTCTCCTCGTCCAAAGGGACTCAGAAAGAGCAAAGGAGCTCTGATTCCTGGCGGGCTCACTCACGCCCCAAGAAAGCAACCGGAGGTACCGCTTCCAAGCCGGCTGCCTCATGACTTTCGGCCGCCTCCCTCCGCATCCTCGGTCGGTGGCAGGCTCTCCCGTTTTTGCGACATTTGGCTGCCACAGGTCAAAGACCGGTGGGTAACAGACATTTTGTCTCACGGGTACAGGATAGAGTTCAGTTCTCGTCCTCCGCCTCGGTTCTTCAGAACTTCCCCACATCCCGACCGAGCAGATGCCCTTCTGCAGGCGGTGAATTCTCTAAGAGCAGAAGGAGTGGTGGTTCCTGTTCCTCTTCGGGAACAAGGACAAGGTTTTTACTCCAATCTCTTTGTGGTGCCAAAAAAGGACGGCTCATTCCGTCCTGTTCTGGACCTAAAACTGCTCAACAAGCATGTGAACGCCAGGCGGTTCCGGATGGAATCCCTCCGCTCAGTCGTTGCCTCAATGTCTCAAGGAGATTTCCTAGCATCAATAGACATCAAAGATGCTTATCTCCACGTGCCGATTGCTACAGAGCACCAACGCTTTCTGCGCTTCGTGATAGGAGACGACCACCTTCAGTTCGTAGCTCTGCCATTTGGTCTGGCGACAGCCCCACGGGTGTTCACCAAGGTCATGGCGGCAGTGGTAGCAGTCTTGCACTCTCAGGGACACTCTGTGATCCCTTACTTGGACGATCTACTTGTCAAGGCACCCTCTCAAGAGGCATGCCAACTCAGCCTGAATGTTGCGCTGGAGACTCTCCAGACGTTCGGGTGGATCATCAACTTCTCAAAGTCAAATCTGTCACCGACACAATCACTAACGTATCTTGGCATGGAGTTTCATACTCTCTCAGCGATAGTGAAGCTTCCGCTGGACAAGCAGCGGTCACTACAGACTGGGGTGCAGACTCTCCTTCAAGGTCAGTCGCACTCCTTAAGACGCCTCATGCACTTCCTCGGGAAGATGGTGGCGGCAATGGAGGCGGTTCCGTTTGCGCAGTTTCATCTGCGCCCACTTCAATGGGACATTCTCCGCCAATGGGACGGGAAGTCAACATCCCTGGACAGGAAAGTCTCCCTTTCCCAGACGGCCAAAGACTCTCTGCAGTGGTGGCTTCTTCCCAACTCATTATCACAGGGAAGATCCTTCCTACCACCGTCCTGGGCGGTGGTCACGACAGACGCGAGCCTGTCAGGGTGGGGAGCAGTTTTTCTCCACCACAGGGCTCAGGGTACGTGGACTCAGCAGGAGTCCACCCTTCAGATCAATGTTCTGGAGATCAGGGCAGTGTATCTTGCCCTACTAGCCTTCCAGCAGTGGCTGGAAGGGAGGCAGATCCGAATTCAGTCGGACAACTCCACAGCGGTGGCATACATCAACCACCAAGGGGGGACACGCAGTCGGCAAGCCTTCCAGGAAGTCCGGCGGATTCTGATGTGGGTGGAAGCCACGGCCTCCACCATATCCGCAGTTCACATCCCCGGCGTAGAAAACTGGGAAGCAGACTTCCTCAGTCGCCAGGGCATGGACGCAGGGGAATGGTCCCTTCACCCGGACGTGTTTCAGGAAATCTGTCGCCGCTGGGGAAGGCCGGACGTCGACCTAATGGCGTCCCGGCACAACAACAAGGTCCCAACCTTCATGGCACGGTCTCGCGATCACAGAGCTCTGGCGGCAGACGCCTTAGTGCAAGATTGGTCGCAGTTCCGGCTCCCTTATGTGTTTCCACCTCTGGCACTCTTGCCCAGAGTGCTACGCAAGATCAGATCCGACTGCAGCTGCGTCATACTCGTCGCCCCAGACTGGCCAAGGAGGGCGTGGTATCCGGATCTGTGGCATCTCACGGTCGGCCAACCGTGGGCACTACCAGACCGACCAGACTTACTGTCCCAAGGGCCGTTTTTCCATCGGAATTCTGCGGCCCTGAACCTGACTGTGTGGCCATTGAGTCCTGGATCCTAGCGTCTTCAGGATTATCCCAAGGGGTCGTTGCCACCATGAGACAGGCTAGGAAGCCCACGTCCGCTAAGATCTACCACAGAACGTGGAAGATATTCTTATCCTGGTGCTCTGCTCAGGGAGTGTCTCCCTGGCCATTTGCTTTGCCTACCTTTCTTTCTTTCCTGCAATCTGGGTTAGAAAAAGGTTTGTCGCTCGGTTCCCTTAAAGGGCAAGTCTCGGCGCTATCCGTCTTTTTTCAGAAGCGTCTAGCACGACTTCCTAAGGTGCGCACGTTCCTGCAGGGGGTTTGTCATATCGTACCCCCGTACAAGCGGCCGTTAGATCCATGGGATCTGAACAGGGTACTAGTTGCCCTCCAGAAGCCGCCCTTGGAGCCTCTGAGGGAGGTTTCACTTTCTAGACTCTCACAGAAAGTGGCTTTTCTGGTAGCGATCACATCTCTTCAGAGAGTGTCTGAGCTAGCAGCGCTGTCATCCAAGGCTCCCTTCCTGGTTTTCCACCAGGACAAGGTAGTGCTGCGCCCCATTCAGGAGTTTCTCCCGAAGGTGGTATCCTCTTTTCATCTTAATCAGGATATCTCTTTGCCTTCTTTTTGTCCTCATGCAGTTCATCGGTATGAGAAGGATTTACATTTGTTAGATCTGGTGAGAGCACTCAGAATCTACATTTCCCGCACGGCGCCCCTGCGCCGTTCGGATGCACTCTTTGTCCTTGTCGCTGGTAAGCGCAAAGGGTCGCAGGCTTCTAAGGCCACCCTGGCTCGATGGATCAAGGAACCAATTCTTGAAGCCTACCGTTCTGCTGGGCTTCCGGTTCCATCAGGGCTGAAGGCCCATTCTACCAGAGCCGTGGGTGCGTCCTGGGCATTACGACACCAGGCTACGGCTCAACAGGTGTGCCAGGCAGCTACCTGGTCGAGTCTGCACACTTTCACCAAGCATTATCAGGTGCATACCTATGCTTCGGCGGACGCCAGCCTAGGTAGAAAAGTCCTGCAGGCGGCAGTTGCCTCCCCGTAGGGGAGGGCTGTCTTCGCAGCTCTTACATGAGGTATTGTTTACCCACCCTGGGACAGCTTTTGGACGTCCCAATCGTCTGGGTCTCCCAATGGAGCGCCGAAGAAGAAGGGAATTTTGTTACTTACCGTAAATTCCTTTTCTTCTAGCTCCTATTGGGAGACCCAGCACCCGCCCTGTTGTCCTTCGGGATTTTTGGTTGTTTTTTCGGGTACACATGTTGTTCATGTTGAACGGTTTTCAGTTCTCCGACGTTACTTCGGAGTGAATTTGTTTAAACCAGTTCTTGACTTTCCTCCTTCTTGCTTTTGCACTAAAACTGGTGAGCCAGTGATCCCACTGGGGGTGTATAGCCAGAAGGGGAGGGGCCTTACACTTTTTAGTGTAATGCTTTGTGTGGCCTCCGGAGGCAGTAGCTATACACCCAATCGTCAATCGTCTGGGTCTCCCAATAGGAGCTAGAAGAAAAGGAATTTACGGTAAGTAACAAAATTCCCTTCTTTCTCTAAGCTTTCATTGAGGGACACAGGACCATGGGGGTGTATGCTGCTGTTGCCAGGAGGTTGACACTAGGCAAAAACGTTAGCTCCTCCTCCGCAGTATACAGTGTGTACATCCTGTCCACCACCATTAACTTGAGAATGGTGGCAGCTATAGGCATAGAAGTGGTGTCTAGGTATAGTAAAGTAGCCATGCGCTACGCAATGAAACCACCTATAGCGCCACCTGGTGGAAAACAACGGAGTTAGCATTTTTATCTCAAACGGAACAAGATAGAGAAAAAAAAGTGAATTACAAAGTTGTAGGGCATCATCAATTCAATACGAATCAACACCTTGCCTACATAAATGCTATGATAGGAAACCCATGACCCAAAACATTGAACGCTGGTCACCCATATGGTGCTCATTTAACTTTGATGCTCAAAGTGGCCCCCGTCAGCTGCAATGCACATCTGGACTCTGCACAGCATACTGTATCTTGCTGCACGCTGTGCAATATGGTAGGTGACACGTTTGCACAAGCATCTGTGATACGTGGTCGTAGGTCCTGCAATGTTGGTGGAGGGGTCGCATACACCTGCTGTTTGATGTGACCTCACAGAAAGAAGTCCAATGGGGTCAGGTCAGGTGAGCGGAGGCCACTCCACACAGTCACCATACCCAATGACTTGTAGGAAGGTCTCCATGAGGTATCGCTTCACGTCCGCAGCCTTGTGCGTTTTACACGTTCTAGTCATAGCATTTCTGTATGCAAGGTGTCGATTCGTATTGAATTGATGATGCTCTACAACTTTGTAATTCACTTTTTTTCTCTATCTCGTTCTGTTTTCGAGATGAAAATGCTAACTCCGTTGTTTTCCACCAGGTGGCGCTATAGATGGTTTCATTGCGTAGCGCATGGCTACTTTACTATACCTAGACACCACTTCTATGGCTATAGCTTTTTCCGTTCTCAAGTTAATGGCGTGTTTAGCCACTAAAAACGCGACCTTCCAGGAAAGTAAGGAAAGCGAGACTTCACACAGTGGTTCAAAAGCAACTTGCTGAAGGACTCCAAAAACCAATTTAAGGTCCCATGGATCTAGGGGCTGACAATAGGGGGGAACCAGAAGGGCTACCCCCTGAAGAAAGGGATGAATCTGCAATTGAGTCGCTAGCTGCTTCTGGAAAAAAATTAAAGGGTGAAGGACCTGTCCCTTGAGGGCTAGCTCAGAATTCAGTCCTACCTGCAAAAAGGTCAGGATATTGGACAAGGAAAAGGTAAATGGCCACTTTCCATGTTATTTGCACCAGGAGAGAAACGAACTCCAGGTTCAATGATAAATGTGAGCCAAGGGGGGCTTTCTAGCATTTATCATAGTGATGGGGGGGAGGTTTGGGGGCGGTCCTGGCTAGAATCCAGGATTCAACAGCCACGCTGTCAAATGCAGCCGAGCGGACTTCTGGTGGCAAATCGGTCCCTGTGGGAAGCCGCCAGAGGTCACCGGGACGAGTTCAGAGTACGAGGCCCTCCTTGGCCAATCTGAAGCTACTAGTATCACAGAGACTCCCTCCGCCTTGACCTTCTTAATCACCCTCAAGATGAGGGGAGGTAGAGGAAGACGAAACTGGGACCACGGCAGGACCAGGGCACCGGAGCCTATTGCGTGTGGGTCGCGGTAGCGGGCTATGAAGGGGTGGACCTTGGCATTTTGGCGAGATGCCATGAGGTCCACGTCCGGAGAACTCCACCTGTGGCAGATCTGCTGGAACACCTTGTCGTGGAGGGACCACTCTCCCGCTGCCAAACCTTGTGGCTTAGGAAGTCCGTGGCCCAGTTGTCTACTCCTGGGATGTGAACCGCGGAGATGGCAGAGGCGTGAGTCTCTGCCCAATAAAGGATTTTGGTTATTTCTTCCATCGCTACTATGCTGCAAGTCCCTCCTTGATGATTTATGTATGCCACTGCAGTGGCATTGTCGGATTGACTCCGAACAGGAAGACCCGAGAGAAGCGGAAGGAACTTTTGAAGGGCCAGAAATATGTCCCTTAGCTCCAGAATGTTGATCAGGAGGGAAAGTTCCAGGATAGACCAACGACCCTGAACCGTGTGATGATGAAACATGGCTCCCCAACCTATCAGGCTGGCTTCTGTTGGCTTCTGTCGCCAGTGAATCAGGAGAAAGGATCTCCCTTGGGCCTCCTAGGACACTAAGCAAAAATCTGGCTTCGCTCCTGGTCAGTCACAGGGTTTACACTGCGGAGGAGGAGCTAACTTTTTTTCTTAGTTTACCTACTAGTGTCAACCTCCTGCTACCAGCAGCATACACCCATGGTCCTGTGTCCCATAATAAGGCGAGAGAGAAAGACCGTTTTTCGCTGCAGCTCACCTTGTTCTGATAGGCTCCTATTTAGGGTACTTTCACACTTGCGTTCAGCGCAATCCGTTAACGCACTGCGCTATTCTCCATAGACTTGTATTGACGACGCACTGTAACAAGTGTCTGCGTTGCATCCGCTGGACGACGCTGCGTCATTAATTTGGGCGGAGGGAACGCTGCATGTAGCGTTTTTTGGGTCTTTATAATATATCACCTTGACTGATTCCGTTAGAATCCACCAAGGTGTCTAATGATTGTCTATGGGGGCGGATTCCGCCGCCGTGCACTAAGTGGCAGAATCCGCTGACGGATCCCGTCACGTTCTACTGTGCATGCTCAGCATGTCCAGCAGAATGATCTAAATTCACTGTTTTCCCCGCCCACCGGCGCCTATGATTGGTTGCAGTCAGACATGCCCCCATGCTGAGTGACAGCTGTCTCACTGCAACCAATCACAGCCAACGGTGGGCGGGTCTATATCGTGCAGTACAATAAATAAATAATTGAAGAAGAAAAAAAAACATTGTGCGGTTAGCCGCCGCCCCCCCCCCTAATTTTGATACCAGCCAAGATAAAGCCACATGGCTGAAGGCTGGTATTCTCAGGATGGGGGAGCCCCACGTTATGGGGAGCCCCCCAACCTAAAAATATCAACCAGCAGCCGCCTGGAATTGCCACATCCATTAGATGCGACAGTCTCGGGACTCTACTCAGCTCATCCCGAATTGCCCTGGTTCGGTGGCAATCGGGGTAATAAGGAGTTAATGGCAGCAGCCCATAGCTGCCACTAAGTCCTAGGTTAATCATGTCAGGCGTCTCCCCGAGATACCTACAATGATTAACCTGCAAGTGAAAGTAAATAAACACACACACGTGGAAAAAATACTTTATTTGAAATAAAAGACAAAAAAACACCGTCTTTCACCACTTTATTAAAAATCCCCAAATACCCCTCCGTAATCCACAGCGGTCCCACGACGAATCCAGCTCTGCTACATGAAGCTGACCGGAACGGCCGTAGAACACCGCCGCTCACTGTGAGCTCCACGCAGAAACTGAAGAAAGTCGCACTGTCAGCGGAGATGTCACTGAGGTAGTGCCGGTGTGTGCGGTGATGATGATGGGGGCGGTAGTGCCGGTGTGTGCGGTGGTGATGAGGCGGGCAGTAGTGCCGGTGTGTGCGGTGGTGATGATGGGGGCGGTAGTGCCGGGGTGTGCGCGGTGATTATGGGGGCTGTAGTGCCAGGGTGTGTGCGGTGATGATGGGTGTGGTAGTGCAGGGGGGGGTCTGTCTCTCTCGACTAAACGCAACGCGTTATTTCACAGGAATCCGTTGCCTTTATATGACACTATTTACCACGCATCCCTCACGTGTCACACAACGCCTTGTGACGGATGCCGTTCAACACAAGTGTGAAAGTAGCCTTAGAAGCACAAGCCCAGCCCGAATTATTCCAGCACACAGCAGACTTCACTGGGTAACGTCACTGCTATAAGAGTACGCCTATATTCCGGCTCATAGAAGCGTCTATTGGTTCCAATAAGGCACATGAAGAGGTGTGTAAAGTCAGATACAGTATTTCCTCATAAGGTTAATTAACACAGGCCTAAGATTTTGGACACTCCCAGGTCAGGACGACACAGCCCATCCGCTGTAATCACACATAGTACAGGCCCGGTTATAATGGAAAATCAGCTATTTAAAATGTTTATTTTTAATATATTAGAGTGTTCCCAAAACTTCTTCCTCTCCCAACAAAATAAGAATTGTAATGATCGTATGTGGTGTACAATATCTAAAATAAAAACACGCCCTCATCCCTGACAGCGTACCACCCCAACGCCTTGTGAAACACCAACCGGAAGGAATAAATTGTGTGATCACCTGAATGCAGAGATGAGCGAACCCAAACTCAAGTTTTGGGTTGGTGCCGAACAGATTTTACATAAAGTCAGTATTTGAGTACATGTGCTTTATGTATGCGGAGCACACACATGAGCATCGCTGTGCGCGGGGACGCTCGGGGCTCAGCCCAGTGCAAGCCGCTTTCACGGTGTGAGCAGCTCGCACTGGGGTAACAAAGTAACGTGCACCCCAAAAAAAAATATGAAAATCCCTGCCAACGCACCCCCAGAAGTGATCTGTTTATCGGTGGCTGCATGTGAGCGGAGACCCAAACTGCCCAATCAGTGACTTCAATTGGGGTTTGGGTCAAGTCTGAGTCCCAAACCGAACGTTATCTAAAGTCCAGCTGAACCCACCGAACTGAACTTCCACGGGTCCACTCATCTCTAGTGAAGATGGGTATAGAGTGTCATATAATATCGTACGTACCGAGGAGGCCATCACAATGTAGTGTAGAGCGAGAGTCGTGGAGGTGGTGGTATCACACAGTATAGTGAGGAAGGGTGTACAGCGTGAGAGCCGTGGACACCATGGTATCACGGTATAGTCAGGACGGTGTAGAGCAAGAGTCGTGGAGGCGGTGGTATCACACAGTATATCGAGGACGGTGTAGAGGGTGACAGTGGTGGACGCGGTGGTATCACACAGTATATCGAGGACGGTGTAGAGGGTGACAGTGGTGGACGCGGTGGTATCACGGTATAGTGAGGATGGGTGTAGATGTGGGAGTTGTGGACGCGGTGGTATCACACAGTATAGTGAGGACGGTATAGAGGGTGATAGTGGTGGACGCGGTGGTATCACACAGTATAGTGAGGACGGTGTAGAGGGTGATAGTGGTGGACGCGGTGGTATCACACAGTATAGTGAGGACGGTGTAGAGGGTGACAGTGGTGGACGCGGTGGTATCACACAGTATAGTGAGGACGGTGTAGAGGGTGACAGTGGTGAAGGCGGTGGTATCACACAGTATAGTGAGGACGGTGTAGCGGGTGACAGTGGTGAAGGCGGTGGTATCACACAGTATAGTGAGGACAGTGTAGAGGGTGACAGTGGTGGAGGCGGTGGTATCACACAGTATAGTGAGGACGGTGTAGAGGGTGACAGTGGTGGAGGCGGTGGTATCACACAGTATAGTGAGGACGGTGTAGAGGGTGACAGTGGTGGAGGCGGTGGTATCACACAGTATAGTGAGGACGGTGTAGAGGGTGACAGTGGTGGAGGCGGCGGTATCACACAGTATAGTGAGGACGGTGTAGAGGGTGACAGTGGTGGAGGCGGTGGTATCACACAGTATAGTGAGGACGGTGTAGAGGGTGACAGTGGTGGAGGCGGTGGTATCACACAGTATAGTGAGGACGGTTTAGATGGTGACAGTGGTGGAGGCGGTGGTATCACACAGTATAGTGAGGACGGTGTAGAGGGTGACAGTGGTGGAGGCGGTGGTATCACACAGTATAGTGAGGACGGTGTAGAGGGTGACAGTGGTGGAGGCGGTGGTATCACACAGTATAGTGAGGACGGTGTAGAGGGTGACAGTGGTGGACGCGGTGGTATCACACAGTATAGTGAGGACGGTGTAGAGGGTGACAGTGGTGGAGGCGGTGGTATCACACAGTATAGTGAGGACGGTGTAGAGGGTGACAGTGGTGGACGCGGTGGTATCACACAGTATAGTGAGGACGGTGTAGAGGGTGACAGTGGTGGAGGCGGTGGTATCACACAGTATAGTGAGGACGGTGTAGAGGGTGACAGTGGTGGACGCGGTGGTATCACACAGTATAGTGAGGACGGTGTAGAGGGTGACAGTGGTGGAGGCGGTGGTATCACACAGTATAGTGAGGACGGTGTAGAGGGTGACAGTGGTGGAGGCGGCGGTATCACACAGTATAGTGAGGACGGTGTAGAGGGTGACAGTGGTGGAGGCGGTGGTATCACACAGTATAGTGAGGACGGTGTAGAGGGTGACAGTGGTGGAGGCGGTGGTATCACACAGTATAGTGAGGACGGTGTAGAGGGTGACAGTGGTGGAGGCGGTGGTATCACACAGTATAGTGAGGACGGTGTAGAGGGTGACAGTGGTGGAGGCGGTGGTATCACACAGTATAGTGAGGACGGTGTAGAGGGTGACAGTGGTGGAGGCGGCGGTATCACACAGTATAGTGAGGACGGTGTAGAGGGTGACAGTGGTGGACGCGGTGGTATCACACAGTATAGTGAGGACGGTGTAGAGGGTGACAGTGGTGGAGGCGGTGGTATCACACAGTATAGTGAGGACGGTGTAGAGGGTGACAGTGGTGGAGGCGGCGGTATCACACAGTATAGTGAGGACGGTGTAGAGGGTGACAGTGCTGGAGGCGGTGGTATCACACAGTATAGTGAGGACGGTGTAGAGGGTGACAGTGGTGGAGGCGGTGGTATCACACAGTATAGTGAGGACGGTTTAGATGGTGACAGTGGTGGAGGCGGTGGTATCACACAGTATAGTGAGGACGGTGTAGAGGGTGACAGTGGTGGAGGCGGTGGTATCACACAGTATAGTGAGGACGGTGTAGAGGGTGACAGTGGTGGAGGCGGTGGTATCACACAGTATAGTGAGGACGGTGTAGAGGGTGACAGTGGTGGAGGCGGTGGTATCACACAGTATAGTGAGGACGGTGTAGAGGGTGACAGTGGTGGAGGCGGTGGTATCACACAGTATAGTGAGGACGGTGTAGAGGGTGACAGTGGTGGAGGCGGTGGTATCACACAGTATAGTGAGGACGGTGTAGAGGGTGACAGTGGTGGAGGCGGTGGTATCACACAGTATAGTGAGGACGGTGTAGAGGGTGACAGTGGTGGAGGCGGTGGTATCACACAGTATAGTGAGGACGGTTTAGATGGTGACAGTGGTGGAGGCGGTGGTATCACACAGTATAGTGAGGACGGTGTAGAGGGTGACAGTGGTGGAGGCGGTGGTATCACACAATATAATAAGATCTGGTAACAACACTCCGCCCTTTAATGGACATATTATAATACAAAAGTGACCATTCGCACTGAAGCCATAAAACCTTACAATACACATAACAATATTTCCTCCGTACACGTCGCACATTTCGCTTCACGCAGAGGAGCTGAACAGAACGGTGCAGATTTTCTGCTGAAACCTTTGGCGCCATCTAAGCGACCATGACGGGGCCACATTTAACCATTTGTACCACAAGCTCCGGATTCCAAACAACAGCAAACGAGAAAAAACACAAGGACACGACGGGAACAGAAGGACAAACTAAATCCGAAATCTCCTCCCCTCCGCGGCGGGGGTCGTCCTCGCGCTATTCGGACACGATGGCCGCCAGCTCCTTCACTTGGAAGGCTTCCGGGGGAATGGCGCCCTGATTCTGTAAAAGGGGGAAGAAAAAAAATAAAAGATATTAAAAGGAAAGCCAAATCCCCTGGTGACGTGTGATGGGGGGGCCGTGTACCCTACAGAGGCAGCGCTCTTACTTTTCTGCATATTGTGGACATTAGGGGGCAGCACACCTCAATAGGACACATGGGGACACGTTCAAATACCGTGCAGGTGCTCGCGTCACTGGAGACAGTCAGCAAGTAGGTCGGGTAATAAAACCATTTACCTTCAGGAGATGAAATATTTCCTTTGCTTTCTGCACGTCCAGGTTGTTGTCTTGAAGGCATCTGTATGGAGAAAAGAGCCTTTATCAAACGGCAGCGACTATGGCGGCGGCAGAAAGCCCCCGGGCGCGGCTTATGGCGTCTATGGGGACGTCAAAACTGAAGATCTACGGAACTAAAACCTCAGCTGTGAAGAATCAGGGCTGCAGAAGTTTTCACTCCCTGGATATAAAGCATTATCTTCCTATTCAGTGACAGCAAGCAGAGTTCTGCTTTTACATGCTCCGGTTTCAGAGCCTCACTCACTTCAGAGCCCAGTCTGGTTTCATCCTCGTATACTCAGAGAAGGAGAGGACAGTCTCGCTGGCGACGAGCGGATGGCCTTGCTTGCAGACCACCATGGTGGATTTGTGGGGGTCACTTGAAGGTGCCTCTAGGGGACCCAGGTACGTATTCATTATGACCATCTGATCGTTCAAAATCTGAGCGCTGGACAAAGAGGAAAACAAAAACACAGAATGATAAAAAAAACAAAAAAACAATTCTGTCTGAAGATGAAATATCAGAGATGGGTTCCCACATGTCTGCTTGCTGTCAGTGATGGTTTCCCACATGTCTGCTTGCTGTCAGTGATTGGTTCCCACATGTCTGCATGCTGTCAGTGATGGGTTCCCACATGTCTGCTTGCTGTCAGTGATGGTTTCCCACATGTCTGCTTGCTGTCAGTGATGGGTTCCCACATGTCTGCATGCTGTCAGTGATGGGTTCCCACATGTCTGCATGCTGTCAGTGATGGGTTCCCACATGTCTGCATGCTGTCAGTGATGGTTTCCCACATGTCTGCTTGCTGTCAGTGATGGTTTCCCACATGTCTGCATGCTGTCAGTGATGGTTTCCCACATCTCTGCATGCTGTCAGTGATGGGTTCCCACATCTCTGCATACTGTCAGTGATGGGTTCCCACATCTCTGCATGCTGTCAGTGATGGGTTCCCACATCTCTGCATGCTGTCAGTGATGGGTTCCCACATCTCTGCATGCTGTCAGTGATGGGTTCCCACATCTCTGCATGCTGTCAGTGATGGTTTCCCACATCTCTGCATGCTGTCAGTGATGGTTTCCCACATCTCTGCATGCTGTCAGTGATGTTTTCCCACATCTCTGCATGCTGTCAGTGATGGTTTCCCACATGTCTTCTTGCTGTCAGTGACTGAGACCATTCTTGTTTGCACAGATCTGGTGTCTACACAATCCCCTGTGAGCTAAATGGACAGATTTTACCTGCGCTGACACACTGTAACAAGCGATCAGGACAGGAGGGAGATTTAATCTGATGTTTACAGCCAGCAGAGGATTGTCTAGACCAGAATCAGGAATATTCTCATTCACTTACAGCAAGCAGAGATCTCCAACATGGTGGAAAATCGAAATACAAATTATAGCAGACATCTGTTTTATTACACGATGATTAGGCTTCAACACTGTAAGGGCCGGATGAATGATCACCGACCCACCGGACTCCACCACCGGACTCCACCACCGGCCGCCTCAAGACCGGGGCCAAACGGAGTTCAATGAAGCCAAGGTTCACAGTTGCCCTGACATTACGGTCCAGTCTATGGCACTGATGAAGATTGGCGATTGAAAGGCTCAAAGTGGACCCAATCATTGAGCAATTGTCAATCAAAAATGATAGGAGACGGTGGGGGGCGGGTTGGTCAGTCCGACTGCGCAGGGGGGGGGGGGGGGTTGGTCCGACTGCGCAGGGGAGTAGGAGGATCGGTCCGACTGCGCAGGAGAGAGGGGGTTGGACCGACTGCGCAGGGGAGGAGGGGGTCGCTCAGATTGCGCAGGGGAGTAGGAGGATCGGTCCGACTGCGCAGGGGAGGGGGGGTTGGACCGACTGCGCAGGGGAGCAGGGGGTCGCTCTGACTGCAGAGGGGTCGGAACGACTGCGCAGGGGGGGCGGTCCAACTGCGCAGGGGAGGGGAAGGGTGTCGGTCCGACTGCGCAGGGGAGGGGAGGGACCGGTCCGACTGCGCAGGGGAGGGGAGGGACCGGTCCGACTGCGCAGAGGAGTGGGGGTTGGACCGACTGCGAAGGGGTGGAGGGGGTCGGTCCGATTGCGCAGGGGAGGGGGGGGCGGTCCGACTACGCAGGGGAGGGGGGGGGGTCGGTCCGACTACGCAGGGGAGAGGGGGTTCGGCCGGGCCGACTGCGCAGGAGAGAGGTCGGTTGGTCCAACTGCGCAGGGGAGGGGTGGGGGTCGATCCAACTACGCAGGGGAGAGGGGGGTGGGTCGGACTGAGTGGAGGGGGGAGGTCAGATTGACAGACTGAGCGGAGTGGGGGGTAGTCCAACCGGGGAAGGGGGTCTGACTGCGCAGGGAAGGGGGTCGGACTGCGCGAGGGTAGGGTCGGACTGCGCGGGGGAGGGGGTTGGACTCTGCAGGGAAGAGTGGGTCGGGCCATGCTGGTGGGGGAGGGGTCGGACTATTCAGGGAGATGGACTATGGCCAGTAATAGATGCGGGCTCATACGTTTGCAGATTTTCCGGAGGAGCACAAGTCTAATTCTCACAATTCCAGGTCCATGTTTCATACCTGTCTTCATAGGCCGGGACAATGAGGAAAGTCCTCCTGAAGGAGAAGACGGGGGGCATGTGGCCGCTCACATTCACTGTTGGGAGAAAGTCTGTTAGCTCCTGTCCGGCGACCCCCCCCTCCCCATACAGAGGTACTCCCATCAGTAAGTGATGACATATTGCCGGGAGGAGTCATCACTAAATGCTCCCCAGAATGGAGAGGCGGCAGCTGATTTTCCAGTAGACTTTGTGTTCCCCTCACATCTCTGTTTGCTGTCAGTGAATTAGAACACTTTTTCTTTACATCCGGCGGCCATGTCTGGTTCAGGCCTACCAGCCTCTTTACATTCACAGACATAAAGCAGATATAGTGCGGCCCTGATACCCAGCCCCGGCCTGTGTGTGCAATGTATATACAGACATCTACTGTCCTGTCCCCTGATAATCACCAGGCAGGTTGACTTTTAATCTGCCCGATCCTGGTGATTTCCCAAGAGGATGGACGCATTCTGCAGCCCCCCACCCTATAGAGATGACGGCCGGGTCTCCTCGGATTGTGCACATTGTACAGCGAGGACCTCACTCACCTTCCTTAAATTGTCCTTCAATGGTGAAACAAATGAGCGAAGGCTGCGGAGAAGAGGATAACACACATGAGACGCGGAGGCCACCAAATAAAGTCCGCAGAGACCCCTCAATCACACATAACTGGGGGCCCCTCCACACATCAGATCATTGGGAGATCACATTCTGCAGAGAATCGCACACTTTGTTTTTTTGCAATGTGGGAAAAACTGTGGCCAGAATTACTGCAAAAGCCACAAGAATTCCCAGATTGTTTAAATAGACCCCTACAGATACACTGCTGACAGATTCCTGGATCGACCGGTCACTATGGATGAGACCTGGATTTATTTGTATGACCCTGAAAACAAAAAGCAGTCAAAAGAGTGGAGGTACAGTGGTTCTCCTCGTCCACAGGAGGTCAGGGTGCAACAATCAGCCACTAAAGGTGATGGCGTCTGTGTTTTGGGATAAGGAGGGTGTGCTGCTAGTGAACTACCTTCAAAAGGGTTCCACCATGAATGCAATGTATTACATTGAACTTTTGGACCAATTGAAGGCAGCTCTGAAGGCCAAAAGGTGCGGCAAGCTGTCCAAAGGAATCTTGTTCCTGCAAGACAACGCCTCCGCTCACACTGTACAAGCGACCACGGCAAAACCGGCAGCGCTGGGCTTCCAGCTGGTGACCACCCACCGTATTCACCAGATCTAGCTCCCTCCGACTATCATCTGTTTCCAAACCTGAAGAAACACCTCAAGGGTACCAAATTTCACACCATTTCTGATGCCATAGCTACTACGGATGCCAGGTTTGAGGCACAACCGAAATCCTTCTTTTTGCCAGGCTTACAGAACTTGGAATACCGATGTAAGAAGTGTGGTGACATCAGTGGAGAGTATGTGGAATAAATGTAAAGTTTCATCATCCTATCTCGTTTCTTTCTGCCTAAAGCCAAAGACTTATCAGCAACCCCTTCTACACACTGCCCAGGGGGCTCCGCTCACACATACACTGCCCGCAGGGGGCGCTGATCACATACACACTGCCCAGCAGGGCCCTGATCACACACATACTGCCCAGCATGGCCCAGATCACACACACACTGCCCGGCGGGGCCCCGATCCCACACACACTGCCCGGCGGGGCGCTGATCACATACACACTGCCCAGCAGGGCCCTGATCACACACATACTGCCCAGCATGGCCCAGATCACACACACTGCCCGGCGGGGCCCCGATCCCACACACACTGCCCGGCGGGGCCCCGATCACATACACACTGCCCGGCAGGGCCCCGATCACATACACACTGCCCAGCAGGGCCCCGATCACACACACACTGCCCGGCGGGGCCCCGATCACATACACACTGCCCGGCAGGGCCCCGATCACATACACACTGCCCAGCAGGGCCCCGATCACACACACACTGCCCAGCAGGGCCCCGATCACCAACACACTGCCCGGCGGGGCCCCGATCCCACACACACTGCCCGGCGTGGCCCCGATCCCACACACACTGCCCGGCGGGGCCCCGATCCCACACACACTGCCCGGCGGGGCCCCGATCCCACACACACTGCCCGGCGGGGCCCCGATCCCACACACACTGCCCGGCGGGGCCCCGATCCCACACACACTGCCCGGCGGGGCCCCGATCCCACACACACTGCCCGGCGGGGCCCCGATCCCACACACACTGCCCGGCGGGGCCCCGATCCCACACACACTGCCCGGCGGGGCCCCGATCCCACACACACTGCCCGGCGGGGCCCCGATCCCACACACACTGCCCGGCGGGGCCCTGATCACACACACACTGACCAGCCGGGGCCCTGATCACACACACACTGCCCGGCGGGGCCCCGATCACACACACACTGCCCGGCGGGGCCCCCGATCACACACACACTGCCCGGCGGGGCCCTTTTGCAGTCAGGAGTCAGAAATATCAGCTGGAGAAGATTCCAGGATGTTCCGGCAGCTGCAGACCGGCCGGGCGAGGGCCGCACATGGGCGAGGGCCGCACATCACTTGGGCGCAGGAGAACGTGACACTTACGCTCTGGAAGCTGACATCCAGCATCAGGGACCCCAGCTCGTGCTCTGTTTTTGGGAGATTGCACAGAAAGCCGACCACCTGCAGCCGGTTGTACTTTATCAGCTGACGCCTCACGTCTAGGGGTCAAAAATCAGAAATCAGTGGTGCACGTGCGGCGGACGTCACTCGCCAGAATGCCGATGGTATATACCGTATACATGTATACATCCGTACCTGCTCTCATCACTCGGAGGAGGTTGCGGTTTTCTTTCCAGTACTCTTTAAGCTGATTGAAGCTAAACACAAACAGAGCCGTTACATCACTGATCCTGGTGGGCGACAATGACCCCAATGTTCCCCAAAACACCTACGCGGCTCTTGGATAATAGACCTTGGGGAGACTGAACGAGCAGCAGGAGTTCTCATGATACAGGGGCAGGAGGGCCTTGCGATCCCCCGAATCGTACAGAGTGAAGTACCTCAAAGAAGAAACAGCGTCAGTAAGCTGCAGCAAAAGTGTCTGGAAACACGTAATGACTAATACAATACAAAACAGTGACATGTGCTCAGCATTTATTCCTAAATTGGGGGAAAATAATATATAAGTAGTTCCCATTTGAGTTCAGATTTTGTGAATGTCACATCCCCATAAACCAATCATGGGATAACGCCAATATATAATAGGGTTCAATTGGGGTTATAAAAATGTATATGTAATAAGCTCCCCCTAGTGATGGCTGTATAAATCTGTATGTAGTGAGCTCCCTCTAGTGGTGGCTGTATATATCTGTATGTAGTGAGCTCCCTCTAGTGATGGCTGTATAAATCTGTATGTAGTGAGCTCCCCCTAGTGGTGGCTGTATAAAACTGTATGTAGTGAGCTCCCTCTAGTGGTGGCTGTATAAATCTGTATGTAGTGAGCTCCCTCTAGTGGTGGCTGTATAAATCTGTATGTAGTGAGCTCCCTCTAGTGGTGGCTGTATAAATCTGTATGTAGTGAGCTCCCTCTAGTGGTGGCTGTATAAACCTGTATGTAGTGAACTCCCTCTAGTGGTGGCTGTACAAATCTGTATGTAGTGAACTCCCTCTAGTGGTGGCTGTACAAATCTGTATGTAGTGAACTCCCTCTAGTGGTGGTTGTATAAATCTGTATGTAGTGAGCTCCCTCTAGTGATGGCTGTATAAATCTGTATGTAGTGAGCTCCCTCTAGTGGTGGCTGTATAAATCTGTATGTAGTGAGCTCCTCTAGTGATGGCTGTATAAATCTGAATGTAGTGATCTCCCCCTAGTGGTGGTTGTATAAATCTGTATGTAGTGAGCTCCCCCTAGTGGTGGCTGTATAAATATATAATCCTCAAACATTCATCAGCACATCGCACTTACTGATGCAGAAACTTTGCCAGGAACATTTTTATGTCGTTGTTTACAAAATAGCTTCCCTAGGACATAACACAGATCAGGTTAATATTATTTACAGCCATGCGGAATGGAGTCTCTACGCTGACACTCCGTGTTATTGACTTTCTTCTAGTCTTATATCAAGTCAGGGACACAGCTCTCGCACTTTCCTGCTGGTTCAGTGTCTTTGCCATCCATGGTGCACTGCAGGGTGAGTAGTGATAATGGCACGCATTGTGATATGGTCAGCATACTTGTGAACGCAGCCTTGGATGTGACTACAGCATATGATTTTAGGTGGACGATCTAGTTAGATATCTTATACGGTAACTAGCTGTACTACCCGGCTTCGCCCGGGTTAATAAATGCTGTTAATAAAATAGAATGTATTAACAAAAATGTATTCTGCACACAAACACCACAAAACAAATAGATAGAAATGTAATTATAATGTCTGTCTCCCCCTCTGTATATATATCTCTCTGTCTCTCTCTCTATCTCTTTGTCTGTCTCTTTCCCTGTCTGTCTCTTTCCCTATCTGTCTCTGTCTGTCTGTCTCTTTCCCTATCTGTCTCTGTCTGTCTGTCTCTTTCCCTATCTGTCTCTGTCTGTCTGTCTCTTTCTCCGTCTGTCTGTCTGTCTCTTTCTCCGTCTGTCTGTCTGTCTCTTTCTCCGTCTGTCTGTCTGTCTCTTTCTCCGTCTGTCTGTCTGTCTCTTTCTCCGTCTGTCTGTCTGTCTCTTTCTCCGTCTGTCTGTCTGTCTCTTTCTCCGTCTGTCTGTCTGTCTCTTTCTCCGTCTGTCTGTCTGTCTCTTTCTCCGTCTGTCTGTCTGTCTCTTTCCCTCGCTGTCTGTCTGTCTCTTTCCCTCGCTGTCTGTCTGTCTCTTTCCCTCGCTGTCTGTCTGTCTCTTTCCCTCGCTGTCTGTCTGTCTCTTTCCCTCGCTGTCTGTCTGTCTCTTTCCCTCGCTGTCTGTCTGTCTCTTTCCCTCGCTGTCTGTCTGTCTCTTTCCCTCGCTGTCTGTCTGTCTCTTTCCCTCGCTGTCTGTCTGTCTCTTTCCCTCGCTGTCTGTCTGTCTCTTTCCCTCGCTGTCTGTCTGTCTCTTTCCCTCGCTGTCTGTCTGTCTCTTTCCCTCGCTGTCTGTCTGTCTCTTTCCCTCGCTGTCTGTCTGTCTCTTTCCCTCGCTGTCTGTCTGTCTCTTTCCCTCGCTGTCTGTCTGTCTCTTTCCCTCGCTGTCTGTCTGTCTCTTTCCCTCGCTGTCTGTCTGTCTCTTTCCCTCGCTGTCTGTCTGTCTCTTTCCCTCGCTGTCTGTCTGTCTCTTTCCCTCGCTGTCTGTCTGTCTCTTTCCCTCGCTGTCTGTCTGTCTCTTTCCCTCGCTGTCTGTCTGTCTCTTTCCCTCGCTGTCTGTCTGTCTCTTTCCCTCTCTGTCTGTCCGTCTCTTTCCCTCTCTGTCTGTCCGTCTCTTTCCCTCTCTGTCTGTCCGTCTCTTTCCCTCTCTGTCTGTCCGTCTCTTTCCCTCTCTGTCTGTCCGTCTCTTTCCCTCTCTGTCTGTCCGTCTCTTTCCCTCTCTGTCTGTCCGTCTCTTTCCCCGTCCGTCTCTTTCCCCGTCCGTCTCTTTCCCCGTCCGTCTCTTTCCCCGTCCGTCTCTTTCCCCGTCCGTCTCTTTCCCCGTCCGTCTCTTTCCCCGTCCGTCTCTTTCCCCGTCCGTCTCTTTCCCCGTCCGTCTCTTTCCCCGTCCGTCTCTTTCCCCGTCCGTCTCTTTCCCCGTCCGTCTCTTTCCCCGTCCGTCTCTTTCCCCGTCCGTCTCTTTCCCCGTCCGTCTCTTTCCCCGTCCGTCTCTTTCCCCGTCCGTCTCTTTCCCCGTCCGTCTCTTTCCCCGTCCGTCTCTTTCCCCGTCCGTCTCTTTCCCCGTCCGTCTCTTTCCCCGTCCGTCTCTTTCCCCGTCCGTCTCTTTCCCCGTCCGTCTCTTTCCCCGTCCGTCTCTTTCCCCGTCCGTCTCTTTCCCCGTCCGTCTCTTTCCCCGTCCGTCTCTTTCCCCGTCCGTCTCTTTCCCCGTCCGTCTCTTTCCCCGTCCGTCTCTTTCCCCGTCCGTCTCTTTCCCCGTCCGTCTCTTTCCCCGTCCGTCTCTTTCCCCGTCCGTCTCTTTCCCCGTCCGTCTCTTTCCCCGTCCGTCTCTTTCCCCGTCCGTCTCTTTCCCCGTCCGTCTCTTTCCCCGTCCGTCTCTTTCCCCGTCCGTCTCTTTCCCCGTCCGTCTCTTTCCCCGTCCGTCTCTTTCCCCGTCCGTCTCTTTCCCCGTCCGTCTCTTTCCCCGTCCGTCTCTTTCCCCGTCCGTCTCTTTCCCCGTCCGTCTCTTTCCCCGTCCGTCTCTTTCCCCGTCCGTCTCTTTCCCCGTCCGTCTCTTTCCCCGTCCGTCTCTTTCCCCGTCCGTCTCTTTCCCCGTCCGTCTCTTACCCTGTCTGTCTCTTACCCTGTTAGTCTGTCTCTTTGTCTGTGTCTGTCTCTTACCATGTCTATGTCTGTTTCTTACCCTGTCTGTATCTGCCTCTTTCCCTGTTTGTGTCTGTCTCTTTCCCTGGCTGCATTGTGACATGCCAACATTCCATATAAGGGCGTGGCTGCGCATTCTTCTGAAATTCTGGCTGCACTGTGGCTCCCAACTCCATTCGCTTTAATGGAGGCAGGTTTTTTGGTGAATAACTGTAAAGCGCGGGGTTAAAATTTCCCCGCAAAACATAGCCGACGCTCTCGGGGTCCAGAAGTGTGAGTGTGCAAAATTTTGTGGCTGTAGCTGCGATGGTGCAGATGCCAAGCCCGGACATACACACATTCAGCTTTATATATTAGATGTGCAAAAGTTTTAGACAGGGGTGGAATAAATGCTGCAAAGTTATAGGCTTTAACACAGGGTGAGGAACAGCCAAACACTGCTGCAAAGGTGAGGTTGTAGAAGACGATGTCATGTTATGCACCATGGTAAGACTGAGCACAGCAATAAGACACAAGGTAGCTATACTGCATCAGCCAGGCGTCTCCCAAGCAAGTGTAAACCTCAGATCCGACCCGCAAGTTCAACAGGTATTAGGTGTCCATGATGCTCGTGTTTCAGCAGCTAACTTCCGAGAAGTGAACCTCTCTGTTTGGCGCACGATAACCCCTTTTAGGTGAGGCAGAATACACATACCTTTGCCTGCGGTAGAGGTTTGGGTTTTTCTAGTTCAAAATGTAGATTCTCTTTAAAAAACAGCCCGTCCTGCAAGAATGGAGACAGCGGGTGTGATACGGGACGAGAAGGGCGACTGGCCCTGCCTTTCGCAGCAGCTAAGACGGATCGTTGCCTTTAAGACACCGTCTTCCTGGGTGTGTTACTTACGAGTTTTTCAATGGAGGGGAAGTGATAAGTGACCAATCTGTGAAATAAAGTAACAGAGAGATGAGTCTGGGCTTCCCATTGGATTCACGCTGTAATAACGGAAGCCGCAGCACCTGTAGTACGCGGAGCAGCTTTCCACCGCCCCGCGCAGAGGGTTCCCCTTCAGCCACAGCTCCCTCAGCTCCAGGTTGTTGATCAGATCCAGCTCCTGAACTCTGTAAAGCTAGAAGAGAAGACGCGGACGTCAGGAATCCTCCGATCACTACGAATACCGCGACACCAAACTTGTGTAGCATTATATTTACATTATAACCCATTGGTACCCCAAGATTGCATTGGCAAATGCGGGGTAACCTGAGTATAAGACCTCACGATGGCTGCAGACCCCCACCCCAAAGCGAGGGGGCGCCATACCTTATTATAGGAGAGGTTCAGGCTCTGCAGGCGGGGGGTCAGGTGGAGGAGTGGAGCAAAGCCCGTCAGATTGGAGAGATGGTTATGGCTCAGGTTCAGAGACTGAAGCTGCAAGACATAGATATATAGGATTTCATAGAAGATTCTGGAGGTAATTCTGGCGTCAAAACTTTTCTAAACTGGGGGTCTGCACTGGTCATACTGGTGTGTGCTGGTTACAGATAGACTTCCTACAGTCGATGCCCCCCACATGGATGTAAACGGCTGCCAGACACGGTGGGTGCCGCATATTTCCCAATCTGTGGTGCACAAATGCGATGTTTGAGGAGGAGGATAGCCGTGATTAGAACAACATGGCCACTTTCCTTCAAGCACCGCAGCTCCTGTAATGTCTGGATTTTCAGATCGGCTGCATTGAACTGAATGGAGCTGAGCTGCAATACCACAAGCAACCTGTGGACAGAGGTGGCGCCTCATGGATGAGCACCCTGAGAGGATACGAAGGCTCCATGATTGTGGGGGTCCCAGCATCACTGGTAGCATAGCTTAGCAAAATGGCAATACTCAGGATACAGGTGGATGTACAGTGAATAGTATTATTACCTGGGGGTAATACTCTGAAATGATCTGGAGGATGATTTCTGCGGCTGGAGGGTGGCTCACCGAAAAAACAATGTTGGCAGAAAGCAAATCTGAGGAAAAGAAAAGTGGTTAGTGAAAAAGGAGCAGAACGCTGTCTGATGATAGAAAGACCAAGGGACCACGAGCAAGAAGGTAGAGCAAGAGGGTAAAGCAAGAATGTAAAGCAAGAGGGTAAAGCAAAAGGATTAAGCGAGAGGGTAAAGCGAGAGGGTAAAGCGAGAGGGTAAAGCGAGAGGGTAAAGCGAGAGGGTAAAGCGAGAGGGTACAGCGAGAAGGAACAGCAAGAAGGAACAGCAAGAAGGAACAGCAAGAAGGTACAGCAAGAAGGTACAGCAAGAAGGTACAGCAAGAAGGTACAGCAAGAAGGTACAGCGAGAAGAAACAGCGAGAAGAAACAGCGAACAGAAACAGCGAAAAGAAACAGCGAAAAGAAACAGCGAAAAGAAACAGCGAAAAGAAACAGCGAAAAGAAACAGCGAAAAGAAACAGCGAAAAGAAACAGCGAGAAGAAACAGCGAGAGGGTACAGCAAGAAGGTACAGCAAGAAGGTGCTGCAAGAAGGTGCAGCAAGAAGGTACAGCAAGAAGGTACAGCGAGAAGAAACAGCGAAAAGAAACAGCGAAAAGAAACAGCGAAAAGAAACAGCGAAAAGAAACAGCGAAAAGAAACAGCGAGAAGAAACAGCGAGAAGAAACAGCGAGAAGAAACAGCGAGAGGGTACAGCAAGAAGGTACAGCAAGAAGGTGCTGCAAGAAGGTGCAGCAAGAAGGTACAGCAAGAAGGTACAGTGAGAAGAAACAGCGAAAAGAAACAGCGAGAAGAAACAGCGAAAAGAAACAGCGAAAAGAAACAGCGAAAAGAAACAGCGAAAAGAAACAGCGAAAAGAAACAGCGAGAAGAAACAGCGAGAAGAAACAGCGAGAAGAAACAGCGAGAAGAAACAGCGAGAAGAAACAGCGAGAAGGTACAGCGAGAAGGAACAGCGAGAAGGTACAGCGAGAAGGTACAGCAAGAAAGAACAGCGAGAAGGAACAGCGAGAAGGAACAGCGAGAAGAAACAGCGAGAAGAAACAGCGAGAAGAAACAGCGAGAGGGTACAGCAAGAAGGTACAGCAAGAAAGAACAGCGAGAAGGAACAGCGAGAAGGAACAGCGAGAAGGAACAGCGAGAAGGTACAGCGAGAAGGTACAGCGAGAAGGTACAGCGAGAAGGTACAGCAAGAAGAAACAGCGAGAAGAAACAGCGAGAAGAAACAGCGAGAGGGTACAGCAAGAAGGTGCTGCAAGAAGGTGCTGCAAGAAGGTGCAGCAAGAAGGTGCAGCAAGAAGGTGCAGCAAGAAGGTGCAGCAAGAAGGTACAGCAAGAAGGTACAGCAAGAAGGTACAGCAAGAAGGTACAGCAAGAAGGTACAGCAAGAAGGAACAGCAAGAAGGAACAGCAAGAAGGAACAGCAAGAAGGAACAGCAAGAAGGAACAGCGAGAAGGAACAACAAGAAGGAACAGCAAGAAGGAACAGCAAGAAGGTACAGCAAGAAGATACAGCAAGAAGGTACAGCGAGAAGAAAAAGCGAGAAGAAACAGCAAGAAGGAACAGCGAGAAGAAAAAGCGAGAAGAAACAGCAAGAAGGTACAGCGAGAAGAAACAGCGAGAAGAAACAGCGAGAAGAAACAGCGAGAAGAAACAGCGAGAAGAAACAGCGAGAAGAAACAGCGAGAAGAAACAGCGAGAAGAAACAGCGAGAAGAAACAGCGAGAAGAAACAGCGAGAAGAAACAGCGAGAAGAAACAGCGAGAAGGAACAGCGAGAAGGAACAGCGAGAAGGAACAGCGAGAAGGAACAGCGAGAAGGAACAGCGAGAAGATACAGCGAGAAGGTACAGCGAGAAGGTACAGCGAGAAGGTACAGCGAGAAGGAACAGCGAGAAGGTACAGCGAGAAGGAACAGCGAGAAGGAACAGCGAGAAGGTACAGCGAGAAGAAACAGCGAGAAGGAACAGCGAGAAGAAACAGCGAGAGGGTACAGCAAGAAGGTACAGCAAGAAAGAACAGCGAGAAGGAACAGCGAGAAGGTACAGCAAGAAGGTACAGCAAGAAGGAACAGCAAGAAGGAACAGCAAGAAGGAACAGCAAGAAGGAACAGCAAGAAGGAACAGCGAGAAGGAACAACAAGAAGGAACAGCAAGAAGGAACAGCAAGAAGGTACAGCAAGAAGATACAGCAAGAAGGTACAGCGAGAAGAAAAAGCGAGAAGAAACAGCAAGAAGGAACAGCGAGAAGAAAAAGCGAGAAGAAACAGCGAGAAGAAACAGCGAGAAGAAACAGCGAGAAGAAACAGCGAGAAGAAACAGCGAGAAGGAACAGCGAGAAGGAACAGCGAGAAGGAACAGCGAGAAGGAAGAGCGAGAAGGAACAGCGAGAAGGAACAGCGAGAAGGAACAGCGAGAAGGTACAGCGAGAAGGAACAGCGAGAAGGAACAGCGAGAAGGAACAGCGAGAAGAAACAGCGAGAAGAAACAGCGAGAGGGTACAGCAAGAAGGTACAGCAAGAAAGAACAGCGAGAAGGAACAGCGAGAAGGAACAGCGAGAAGGAACAGCGAGAAGGTACAGCGAGAAGGTACAGCGAGAAGGTACAGCGAGAAGAAACAGCGAGAAGAAACAGCAAGAAGAAACAGCGAGAAGAAACAGCGAGAAGAAACAGCGAGAAGAAACAGCGAGAAGAAACAGCGAGAAGAAACAGCGAGAAGAAACAGCGAGAAGAAACAGCGAGAAGAAACAGCGAGAAGAAACAGCGAGAAGAAACAGCGAGAAGGAAGAGCGAGAAGGAAGAGCGAGAAGGAACAGCGAGAAGGAACAGCGAGAAGGAACAGCGAGAAGGAACAGCGAGAAGAAACAGCGAGAAGGAACAGCGAGAAGGAACAGCGAGAAGGAACAGCGAGAAGGAACAGCGAGAAGGAACAGCGAGAAGGAACAGCGAGAAGGAACAGCGAGAAGGAACAGCGAGAAGGAACAGCGAGAAGGAACAGCGAGAAGGAACAGCGAGAAGGAACAGCGAGAAGAAACAGCGAGAAGGTACAGCAAGAAGAAACAGCAAGAAGAAACAGCAAGAAGAAACAGCAAGAAGAAACAGCAAGAAGAAACAACGAGAAGAAACAACGAGAAGAAACAGCGAGAAGGAACAGCGAGAAGGAACAGCGAGAAGGAACAGCGAGAAGGAACAGCGAGAAGGAACAGCGAGAAGAAACAGCAAGAAGAAACAGCAAGAAGAAACAGCGAGAAGGAACAGCGAGAAGGAACAGCAAGAAGGAACAGCGAGAAGGAACAGCGAGAAGGAACAGCGAGAAGAAACAGCGAGAAGGAACAGCGAGAAGGAACAGCGAGAAGGAACAGCGAGAAGGAACAGCGAGAAGGAACAGCGAGAAGAAACAGCGAGAAGAAACAGCGAGAAGGTAAAGCAACAAAATACAGCAAGAAGATACAGCAACACACCACCACACCTGTACATTCTCCTGTCAGTTTAAAAGATGTAACATTTTAAAATACTGTAATATAATGCGCACACATTACTGCTGTACAATATTTACAATACACCTTCATATAGTGCCCACATAATACTATTATATAAAACCTACAATATACTATAATATAGTGCACAAACAATAATATTATACAGTACCTATTATGTACCATCATATAGTGCTCACATAATACTATTATTCAGTATCTACATTATACCGTCATATAGTGCTCACATAATACCATTGTTCAGTATCTACAATATACCATCATATAGTGCTCACATAATACCATTGTTCAGTATCTACAATATACCATCATATAGTGCTCACATAATACTATTATTCAGTATCTACAATATAGTCATATAGTGCCCACATAATACTATTATTCAGTATCTACAATATACAGTCATATAGTGCCCACATAATACTATTATTCAGTATCTACAATATACAGTCATATAGTGCTCACATAATACCATTGTTCAGTATCTACAATATACCGTCATATAGTGCTCACATAATACTATTATTCAGTATCTACAATATACCGTCATATAGTGCTCACATAATACCATTGTTCAGTATCTACAATATACCGTCATATAGTGCTCACATAATACTATTATTCAGTATCTACAATATACCGTCATATAGTGCTCACATAATACTATTATTCAGTATCTACAATATACCGTCATATAGTGCTCACATAATACTATTATTTAGTATCTACAATATACCGTCATATAGTGCTCACATAATACCATTGTTCAGTAATAGCCAGGAGGGTAATGCAGCCCGCTCAGCACTAAACTGAAATGTCCTCCAGGTGCAGGGAGCTCCGTCCTGATCCAACGCAACAAGTCATAGAAAAAAGTCACAAGTGTTCAGTTCCAGCTCCTTAGATAAAACATCAAAGTTTTATTTAAACAAATGTAAAAAATTCCATGGCGCTCAAAGGGTAAAAAAAAAGCAATAAAAAGGAGAGAAAAGCAACGCTGCTAAGATCACAGTCGCGATATAAACGCGTTGCTTTATTCTTTTTTTGTTGCTGTTTGTTTTTTGGGGTTTTTTTTAACCTTGTGAGTGCCATGGAATTTTTTTTTACACTTGTGTAAATAAAACTGACATTTTATCGAAGGAGAAGGAATTAAACACTTCTTACTTTTTTCTATGACACTCGAAAACAAAAAGCTAACACTACCACAATACAGCTATATACTACACACAGCAGTCATACTCATATATATCTATATCACCCACAATACACAGTCACAGTGCAACAATACTAACACACAGCAGCTGTATTATACCATACTAGAAGGTGGCCCGATTCTAACGCATCGGGTATTCTAGAATTTACGTATTGTGTAGTTAATGTATGATTTTTGTTTATATATATATATATATATATATATATATATATATATATATATATATATATACATACAGTTGGGTCCAGAAATATTTGGACAGTGACACAAGTTTTGTTATTTTAGCTGTTTACAAAAACATGTTCAGAAATACAATTATATATATAATATGGGCTGAAAGTGCACACTCCCAGCTGCAATATGAGAGTTTTCACATCCAAATCGGAGAAAGGGTTTAGGAGTCATAGCTCTGTAATGCATAGCCTCCTCTTTTTCAAGGGACCAAAAGTAATTGGACAAGGGACTCTAAGGGCTGCAATTAACTCTGAAGGCGTCTCCCTCGTTAACCTGTAATCAATGAAGTAGTTAAAAGGTCTGGGGTTGATTACAGGTGTGTGGTTTTGCATTTGGAAGCTGTTGCTGTGACCAGACAACATGCGGTCTAAGGAACTCTCAATTGAGGTGAAGCAGAACATCCTGAGGCTGAAAAAAAAAGAAAAAATCCATCAGAGAGATAGCAGACATGCTTGGAGTAGCAAAATCAACAGTCGGGTACATTCTGAGAAAAAAGGAATTGACTGGTGAGCTTGGGAACTCAAAAAGGCCTGGGCGTCCACGGATGACAACAGTGGTGGATGATCGCCGCATACTTTCTTTGGTGAAGAAGAACCCGTTCACAACATCAACTGAAGTCCAGAACACTCTCAGTGAAGTAGGTGTATCTGTCTCTAAGTCAACAGTAAAGAGAAGACTCCATGAAAGTAAATACAAAGGGTTCACATCTAGATGCAAACCATTCATCAATTCCAAAAATAGACAGGCCAGAGTTAAATATGCTGAAAAACACCTCATGAAGCCAGCCCAGTTCTGGAAAAGTATTCTATGGACAGATGAGACCAAGATCAACCTGTACCAGAATGATGGGAAGAAAAAAGTTTGGAGAAGAAAGGGAACGGCACATGATCCAAGGCACACCACATCCTCTGTAAAACATGGTGGAGGCAACGTGATGGCATGGGCATGCATGGCTTTCAATGGCACTGGGTCACTTGTGTTTATTGATGACATAAAAGCAGACAAGAGTAGCCGGATGAATTCTGAAGTGTACCGGGATATACTTTCAGCCCAGATTCAGCCAAATGCCGCAAAGTTGATCGGACGGCGCTTCATAGTACAGATGGACAATGACCCCAAGCATACAGCCAAAGCTACCCAGGAGTTCATGAGTGCAAAAAAGTGGAACCTTCTGCAATGGCCAAGTCAATCACCAGATCTTAACCCAATTGAGCATGCATTTCACTTGCTCAAATCCAGACTTAAGACGGAAAGACCCACAAACAAGCAAGACCTGAAGGCTGCGGCTGTAAAGGCCTGGCAAAGCATTAAGAAGGAGGAAACCCAGCGTTTGGTGATGTCCATGGGTTCCAGACTTAAGGCAGTGATGGCCTCCAAAGGATTCGCAACAAAATATTGAAAATAAAAATTTTTTTTTGGGTTTGGTTTATTTGTCCAATTACTTTTGACCTCCTAAAATGTGGAGTGTTTGTAAAGAAATGTGACAATTCCTACAATTTCTATCAGATATTTTTGTTCAAACCTTCAAATTAAACGTTACAATCTGCACTTGAATTCTGTTGTAGAGGTTTCATTTCAAATCCAATGTGGTGGCATGCAGAGCCCAACTCGCGAACATTGTGTCACTGTCCAAAGATTTCTGGACCTAACTGTATGTATATATATATATAGATGTTATTGTGTGTAGTTACCAAGTGTTTGTGTAGGGCGCTGTAAATGTTCTGGGTGTTGTCTGGGTGTGTGGGGTGGTGAGAGCGGTGTTGTATGTGTGTTGCGTTGTGTGTGTTGCGTTGTTTGTGGAGCGCTGTGTGTTTGCAGCGTTCTGTGTGTGTGGTGCTGTGTGTGTTGCGCGGTTTGTGTGGGTGTGAAGTGCGTGGGTGTGTTTTGTGCAGTGTGTGTGTTGCGCGGTATGTGCGTATATTTATGTATGCCGCGGTGTTTGTGTGTTGGGTGTTGTGTGTGTGTGTGGGTGTCTGTGTAGGGCGGTGTTTGTGGTTCCCAGTGTGTGTGTGGTGTGTTGTGCGTTGCGCGTGTGGCGGTGTGTGTGTGTGTGTGTTTTGGGGGGAGGTGTGCCCCCCCATCGTGCGCCATCCCCCATGCTGCGCACCCCCCATCTTGCTCCTTCCCCCATGCTGCGCATCCCCATCGTGCTCCTTCCCCCATGCTGCGCACCCCCATCGTGCTCCATCCCCATGCTGCGCACCCCCCATCGTGCTCCATCCCCCATGCTGCGCACCCCAATCGTGCTCCATCCGACATGCTGCGCACCCCCCATCGTGCTCCATCCCCCATGCTGCGCACCCCTCATCGTGCTCCATCCCCCATGCTGCGCACCTCCCATTGTGTTCCATCCCCCATGCTGCGCACCCCCCATCATGCTCCATCCCCCATGCTGCGCACCTCCCATTGTGTTCCATCCCCCATGCTGCGCACCCCCCATCGTGCTCCATCCCCCATGCTGCGCACCCCCCATCGTGCTTCATCCCCCATGCTGTGCACCCCCTATTGTACTCCATCCCCCATGCTGCGCACCCCCCATCGTGCTCCATCCCCCATGCTGCGCACCATCTGACATGCTGCGCACCCCCCATCGTGCTCCATCCGACATGCTGCGCACCCCCCCATCGTGCTCCATCTCCCATTCTGCGCACCCCCCATCATGCTCCATCCCTCATGCTGCACACCCCCCATCGTGCATCCTCCATGCTGCGCACCCCCCATCGTGCTCCATCCCCCATACTGCACACCCCTCATCCTGCTCCATCCCCCATGCTGCGCACACCCCATCGTGCTCCATCCGACATGCTGCGCACCCCCCATCGTGCTCCATCCGACATGCTGCGCACCCCCCATCGTGCTCCATCCGACATGCTGCGCACCCCCCATCGTGCTCCATCCCCCATGCTGCGCACCCCCCATCGTGCTCCATCCCCCATGCTGCGCACCCCCTATCGTACTCCAACCCCCATGCTGCGCACCCCCCATCGTGCTCCATCCCCCATGCTGCGCACCCCCCATCGTGCTCTATCCGACATGCTGCGCACCCCCCATCGTGCTTTATCCGACATGCTGCGCACCCCCCATCATGCTCCATCCGACATGTTGCGCACCCCCCCATCGTGCTCCATCCCCCATGCTGCGCATCCCCCATCGTGCTCCATCCTCCATGCTGCACACCCACCATTGTGCTCCATCCTCCATGCTGAGCACCCCCCATCGTGCTCCATCCTCCATGCTGCGCACCCCCCATCGTGCTCCATCCCCCATCCTGCGCACCCCCCATCGTGCTCCATCCTCCATGCTGCGCACCCCCCATCGTGCTCCATACTCCATGCTGCACACCCCCCATCGTGCTCCATCCCCCATGCTGCACACCCCCCATCATGCTCCATCCCCCATGCTGCGCACCTCCCATTGTGTTCCATCCCCCATGCTGCGCACCCCCCATCGTGCTCCATCCCCCATGCTGCGCACCCCCCATCGTGCTTCATCCCCCATGCTGTGCACCCCCTATTGTACTCCATCCCCCATGCTGCGCACCCCCCATCGTGCTCCATCCCCCATGCTGCGCACCATCTGACATGCTGCGCACCCCCCATCATGCTCCATCCGACATCCTGCGCACCCCCCCATCGTGCTCCATCTCCCATTCTGCGCACCCCCCATCATGCTCCATCCGCCATGCTGCACACCCCCCATCGTGCTCCATCCTCCATGCTGCACACCCCCCATCATGCTCCATCCCCCATGCTGCGCACCCCCCATCGTGCTCCATCCCCCATACTGCACACCCCTCATCTTGCTCCATCCGACATGCTGCGCACCCCCCATCGTGCTCCATCCGACATGCTGCGCACCCCCCATCGTACTCCATCCCCCATGCTGCGCACCCCCCATCGTGCTCCATCCCCCATGCTGCGCACCCCCCATCGTGCTCTATCCGACATGCTGCGCACCCCCCATCGTGCTCCATCTGACATGCTGCGCACCCCCCCATCATGCTCCATCCGACATGTTGCGCACCCCCCCATCGTTCTCCATCCCCCATGCTGCGCACCCCCCATTGTGCTCCATCCCCCATGCTGCACATCCCCCATCGTGCTCCATCCTCCATGCTGCACACCCACCATTGTGCTCCATCCTCCATGCTGCGCACCCCCCATCGTGCTCCATCCCCCATGCCGCGCACCCCCCATCGTGCACCATCCTCCATGCTGCACATCCCCCATCGTGCTCCATCCTCCATGCTGCACACCCCCCATCGTGCTCCATCCCCCATGCTGGGGCTGCCGGGGGCGGGTCCGAGCGTGGCAACGTGTGCCGGGGGTGGGTCTGAGCGGGTGAGGCGTCAGCGTATGCCGGCTCCCTGCGCATGTGTACCGGGAGCCGGTGTACGCTGGTAACCATGATACACATCGGGTAACTAAGCAAAGCGCTTCCTATAGTTACGCGATGTGTATCATGGTTACCAGCGTAAACCGGCTCGGAAACGATCCCACCGGGGCTGAGCGTGCCAACGTGTGGCGGGGGCGAGCGGGCGAGGCGTCAGCGTATGCCGGCTCCCGGCATATGTGTACTGGGAGCCGGTGTACGCTGGAGCGGGCGATGCGTGCGGGGGGCGGGGCCAGACCGAGGCGAGCGGCCAATCCGTGGGGGGGGGGGCGCCAGGCCGAGCCCAGCGGCCAATCCGACAGTTGTCACTCTAACGACACTGTCACGGTGACACAATTTTGGAGCAAGAGAGACAGACAGAATAAGGCAATTATATATATAGATATTATATCATACCACCGCCATAACACTATCCGTGTTACATCTCACTGATATATCCTTTGCTAAGTGCTTTCCCTTCCATCCTACACATGCAAACACCAACTCCTTACCCAACTGCCAACACACAGTGCACAGCAGAGAAATCACAGATGGGTGCATGGTAAGATTTACTCTGGAGTATAATACAGGAGGTAACTCAGGATCAGTAATGTATGTACACAGTGACTGCACCAGCAGAATAGTGAGTGCAGCTCTGGAGTATAATACAGGAGGTAACTCAGGATCTGTAATGTATGTACACAGTGACTGCACCAGCAGAATAGTGAGTGCAGCTCTGGAGTATAATACAGGAGGTAACTCAGGATCAGTAATGTAATGTGTGTACACAGTGACTGCACCAGCAGAATAGTGAGTGCAGCTCTGGAGTATAATACAGGAGGTAACTCAGGATCAGTAATATAATGTATGTACACAGTGACTGCACCAGCAGAATAGTGAGTGCAGCTCTGGAGTATAATACAGGAGGTAACTCAGGATCAGTAATGTAATGTATGCACACAGTGACTGCACCAGCAGAATAGTGAGTGCAGCTCTGGAGTATAATACAGGAGGTAACTCAGGACCAGTAATGTAATGTATGTACACAGTGACTGCACCAGCAGAATAGTGAGTGCAGCTCTGGAGTATAATACAGGAGGTAACTCAGGATCAGTAATGTATGATTTGCCTGTTATACTTTCCTCTCTCCAGCAGAGGGCCCCAGCAGCCATCTTTCTGCGGTGCCGCCTGTGCACAGATAACCCGATGTCATGTCAGTCATATGATAGCCCAGTAACCGCAGTTTCTCAGGTTCACATTTTATTTTCCATGCACAGTGAAACAATCCTAGAAGCGCGCAGCATTTATTCCCAGCTCCGCTCGCTGCACACAGTGTAGGTAATAGCCGCGGCGGTCGCACATGACACAGAGCTGGATGCCAAAAGCAATTACCAGCAGGGAGCGCGGCCAGAAAACAATGTGACGTCACAATCGGCAGCCGGGTGCCCCTGACATTGAGCTGCTGCGGCCCCGGGGTCTGGAGGTTAATGGCATCATCCTCCCTGCACCGACACTTAATACCGACAATCCTGCCTTTAACCCCTTCCTGCTCATAACCAGGGCGTCTATCAAAGACGAGGGTCACAGCGGCAGGCACATCATCACCATTACTGTTACTGTCCATTTCCTTATATTATGTATTATAGAATATCTGCAAGAAAAAAAGCGGCAAAAACGCACCATGTGCACACAGCCTACGGGCTTGAATCTGCGATGGTCTCATTGCTTCTTTTATATACTGTTAGGCTGTGTGCCCACGTTGCGTCCTGTCCCTGCAGAAATTTCTGCAGCGATTTGACAGTACATGTGCGCTTCAAATCGCTGCAGAAACACTGCGTACTGAATGCAGAGAAAAAGCCAATTTCATGCGCTCTGGATGCAGCCCCCACCATAGACAGAGCGGGGGGCTGCATCCAAAGCGCACGGAATAAATGACATATGTTGCTTTTCAGAACGCAGCGATTTGGCAGCATGCAAATTGCTGCATTCTAAAACGCAACGTGCGCATGGATTATGCGCAATCTTCATAGATTGTGCTGGGGACGCAGGAGGCATGCAGTTACATTGCAGTGCAATACGCAGCGTAACTGCACGCAAATACGCAACGTGGGGACAGAGCCTAATACAGAGGTCTCAAACACGCGGCCCCTCAGGCTGCTTCGTGCGGCCCCCAGGTCCGTTTCCCTGTTCACTATCGTGGCCGGTGCAGGGGCCGCAGCCACTGTCTGCACTTTGTTAGATGAATGTTTTGCCGGCGCTGCGCTCTCTCAGTCAAGGGCTCTGCGCGCGCAGCGCCGGCAAAACAATCATCTGACATAAATCACTGACAGTGGCTTCGGCCCCTGCAGCGGCCACGATAGTCACCCGGAGCACGGCCTGCAGACAGCGAGAAGTAGAGATGAGGCTGTGTGTGTGTGTGTGTGAAGGACGGCATATTAACCCCTTAGCGACCTATGATGTACTGGGTATGTTATGGCTCCCTGGCACTTAAGGACCCATGACGTACCAAGTATGTCCTGGCGAAATGGCGGCCCCAGAGCCCCGGTGGCTGCGATTGCTTTGCATTGCAAATACCTTAAGCTGGGTTCACACTAAGCGACAGCGACAACGACGTCGCTGTTACGTCACCATTTTCTGTGACGTAACAGCGACCTTGTAAGTCACTGTTATGATCGCTGCTTAGCTGTCAAACACAGCGACGCAGCAGCGATCATAACGTCGCTACATGTGCAGAGAGCAGGGAGCCGCGCACACTGCTTAGCGCTGGCTCCTTGCTCTCCTAGCAATTACCCGATGTGTACTGCAGCCACATGTGCACAGAGCAGGAGCCGGCACTGGCAGCAAGAGCGGAGGCTGGTAACGAAGGTAAATATCGGGTAACCAGGGAAAGGGCTTCCCTTTGTTACCCGATGTTTACGCTGGTTACAGCTTACAGCAGCTGCCAGACGCCGGCTCCTGCTCTCTGCTCGCTTCATTTCGTCGCTCTCTCGCTGTCACACACAGCGATGTGCGCTTCACAGCGGGAGAGCGACGACCAAAAAATGAAGCTGGACATTCAGCAACGACCGGCGACCTCACAGCAGGGGCCAGGTCGTTGCTGGATGTCACACACAGCGACAGCGATGGGACGTCGCTGCAACGTCACAGAAAATGGTGACGTAGCAGCGACGTCGTTGTCGCTGTGTGTGACACCAGCTTTAGATTCGGGGAGGAAGGGACCTCAGGAGGGGTGGTGTCTCCTCCCCGGACCTACGGAGGCTGTGATTGGCTGACGAACGCCACTGTAATGTTTCAGCCATTGAAAATGGCTTAAACATTGAAATCCAGCCATGGTCAGTGCAGCTATAGCACCGATCATTGGCTGGAGCTGGGTGACCTCAGTTTCAGCCGCCACCAGCCCTGATTGGATAAACCAGCCTTGTGACCGATCTCTCCAATTACTGTGGATCTGGGGCCGGAGACCGCTCCCCTCAGCTTCACTCCGGCGTCTGTGGAAGCTGAGGAGAGCGATCGCTAGGTTATAGCGCCACTGCCCCCTTTCAGCCGCCGCCACTGCCCCAACCCCCCCACCCATTACTACAGGATGGGCACATTACTATAGGACAGGGACAAGGCTGGGGACATGACTACAGGATGGGCACATTACTATAAGATGGGGACATTACTATAGAATAGGGACAAGGTGGGTACGTGACTATAGGATAGGGGCTAAGGCTGGGGACATTACTATAGGATGGGGACAAGGTGGGCACATGACTATAGGATGGGGACAAGGTGGGCACATGACTATAGGATGGGGACAAGGTGGGCACATGACTATAGGATGGGGACAAGGTGGGCACATGACTATAGGATGGGGACAAGGTGGGTACGTGACTATAGGATAGGGGCTAAGGCTGGGGACATTACTATAGAATAGGGACAAGGCTGGGGACACTACTAAAGGATGGGGACATTACTATAGAATGAGGACAAGGCTGGGGTCAATACTATAGGATGGGGACAAGGTGGGCACAGTACTATAGGATGGGGACAAGGTGGGCACAATACTACAGGATAGGGACATTACTACAAGGGGACAAGGATGAGAAACATTACTATAAGACTGGGGACATTACTATAGCATAGGGACAAGGATGGGCACATTATGATAAGATGGGGACAAGGCTAGGGACATTACTATAAGATGGGGACATTACTGTAGGATGGGCACATTACTATAGAATAGGGACATTACTGTAGGATGGGCACATTACTATAGAATGGGACAACTATATGATGGGGTCAGTACTATAGGATGGGGAGATTGCTACAGGGAGACAAGGATGGGGAACAGTACTATAAAGATGGGGACATTACTACAGTATGGGCACATTACAATAAGATGGGGACAAGGCTGGGGGCAGTACTTTAGGATGGGGACAAGGATGAGCACATTACTGTGGGATGGGGACTAGGATGGGGCACAATACTACAAGATGGGGAACATTACTAAAAGATGTTGGCCAAAAATTCTCTATAGTGCTAATTGTAACACTATTGGTTACAAGAAAGGGATAAAATGTAAAAAAACAAAATAAGACATGACTTTTTTTTTTAGAATCAACATTTTTTTTATATTTAAGCAAAGAATGTGCCCATTTGTTATATAACCAAGTGAAAAATGTTCAAAATCAGTGGTCCAAAGGTGTGTAAAAAAAATATATGGTACCAATAAAAATGTCACTTTGTCCTGCAAAGAATGCGGCCCCCCAAATTATTTTTTTCCTCTGTGCGGCCCATACACCCAGCCAAGTTTGAGACCCCTGCTGTAATACTACAGTTTTGCAGTAGATCGCTAAAATGCTGGTCTCCTATGAAGTGCAGCTGGGAGTACCAACATGACAGCCATGGGACCCTTCAGCGAGCTCTCGGATGCCACTGCAACTGATTGGCACCCCACACTTGCATTTTGGGGGGCTGATGAGTGCCTGAAATACACCTCAGTTACTTACCGGTAGCCGGTTGTTCCAGAACCCATATTAGCACGTGGTGCTGTCATGGGTGAGGGGAAAACACCTCGGTTACTTACCGGTAGCCGGTTTTTCCAGAACCCATGACAGCACCACGTGCTAATATGGGTGCTGTTATGGGTGAGGGGAAAAAAGTGCCTTAAAGGGAATCTGTCACCAGGTTTTTGCCACCTAATCTGAGAGCAGCATAATGTAGTGGCAGATATCCTGATTCCAGCGATGTGTCACTTACTGGGCTGCTTAGTGTAGTCACTGTTTAATCAGCAGTAGATTATCATTAGAAGACTACTTGGCTGCTGCAGGTAGTCCAGCATATTCATGTGTAACTGCTAGATCTGCAGCAGAGAAAATATTCATTTTATCAAAATGGCAGCAGACAGCTCAGTAAGTGACACATCGCTGGAACCAGGGTCTCTGTCTCCACATTATGCTGCTCTCAGATGGGGGAGCAAAAACCTGGTGACAGATTCCCTTTAAGTGATGCGGTCAGGAATTGATCATGGCATTTATAGGGGTGGTCAGCAGCGATCGGAGCTTGCAGGCTGATGCTGGACAAACTTGGTGCGGGTTCAGCCCCTGCACCCGCACCGTATATGTACAGTTAAAAGGGAGATTTTGCATTCCTATGGATTAAAGGGACCCTCCACCCTGCACAATTGTCGTGTACACATGATGCCGGGGCATTATTACATGCCAGCTCCTCCTCTGTCGGTGCCTCTCCTAGTTTCACTTACATTGAACCTCATGTCATTCACACAAGACGCTTCTTACCTGGATCATTTTCGAGATCGCTCAGGTCAAGGCTTCGGAGGGACTTGTTGTATCTTTTCCGTAGGCAGGACTATAAGAATGTGACCGATAAAATGGATTAAAATGCAGGGAAATTTACTAAACTGTAACCTGGAAAAACGTATGACTCTAGTGAGAGCGGTGAAAGTCACAGGCGTATAGTCGGATTACTCTTTGACTTAGTTTAAAGGGGTTGTCCACTACTTTTACATTGATGGCGTATCATTAGGATAGGTCATCAATGTCTGAACGGCCGGGGTCTGACACCTGGCACCCCACCAATCAGCTGTTATCGGTCCTGGCGGTGGCAGCGGACTGTAAATGCTCAGTTCCGGCGCTGCTCCGCCTTCTTACAGCAGCTGCGGCCAGGTACTGCACCTCCGCCTCCCATTCAGATCAATAGGAGGTGCAGTACCAGGCCGCGGCCACTATCAGAAGACGGAGCAGCTCCAGAACTGAGCATTGGCCACCTGCTGCTGCCACCGGGACCAATAACAGCTGATTGGTGGGCGTACAGGGTGTCGGACTCCGGCCAATCAGACATTGATGACCTATCCTAACGAATAACCATCAATGTAAAAGTAGTGGACAACCCCTTTAAGATTCACACAGTCTGTGCTGACGCCACCAATCCCAGACCGATCCCAGGTCTCCTGACCTGAAGTAATAGCATCATAGGCAGATATGGTCCTGTTATGTTAAGTGAGGAGGTCCACAGTCGGGTCAGGAGGGCCACAGTCGGGTCAGGAGGGCCACAGTCGGGTCAGGAGGGCCACAGTCGGGTCAGGAGGGCCACAGTCGGGTCAGGAGGGCCACAGTCGGGTCCGGAGGGCCACAGTCGGGTCCGGAGGGCCACAGTAGGGTCAGGAGGGCCACAGTAGGGTCAGGAGGGCCACAGTCGGGTCAGGAGATCCACAGTCGGGTCAGGAGGGCCACAGTCGGGTCAGGAGGGCCACAGTCGGGTCAGGAGGGCCACAGTCGGGTCAGGAGGGCCACAGTCGGGTCAGGAGGGCCACAGTCGGGTCAGGACGTCCACAGTCGGGTCAGGACGTCCACAGTCGGGTCAGGACGTCCACAGTCGGGTCAGGACGTCCACAGTCGGGTCAGGACGTCCACAGTCGGGTCAGGACGTCCACAGTCGGGAAAGGACGTCCACAGTCGGGAAAGGACGTCCACAGTCGGGTCAGGACGTCCACAGTCGGGTCAGGAGGGCCACAGTCGGGTCAGGAGGGCCACAGTCGGGTCAGGAAGGCCACAGTCGGGTCAGGACGTCCACAGTCGGGTCAGGACGTCCACAGTCGGGTCAGGACGTCCACAGTCGGGTCAGGACGTCCACAGTCGGGTCAGGACGTCCACAGTCGGGTCAGGACGTCCACAGTCGGGTCAGGACGTCCACAGTCGGGTCAGGAGGTCCACAGTCGGGTCAGGAGGTCCACAGTTGGGTCAGGATTTCCACAGTCGGGTCAGGACGTCCACAGTCGGGTCAGGACGTCCACAGTCGGGTCAGGAGGTCTACAGTCGGGTCAGGACGTCCACAGTCGGGTCAGGAATGGTGGCTACAACCTAGACTGTAAAATACCACCGCCATACTGTTGTGCGAATCTAGTCATACTCTGACAACCAAAGATCATACGAGCGGACAAGCCGGGGCCTCTGGTGCAGGAGCTGCTCTAAACTACGACTTTGGGATGCATTATTACAAAGTTTTTTGCAGTAGATTGGTAATCAAGTCCCCCATTTGGACCAAGAACCGCACAACACATAGACTGAATGGCCGCTTTATTAGAGACACCGGCGCTGCCGTGATTGGCGTTTCTCTGTATGGAAATTAGACAAGTGATCCCAGGGGTGCAACAAAAATCTCCTCTTCAGTTTTCCATTTATATGTTTGGGTGAGAATTTACCATATTTTTCAGTTTATAAGACGCACTTTTCCTCCCAAAAATTTGGGAGTAAAATGAGGGGTGCATCTTATAAAATGAAAAATACAGTATATTAAAAAGGGAAAAAAATCAAGCGTTCTGAGCTTTTTCCAATGAGGCACAGATATCAATGCTCGGGTAACTGGGGCCAGAATGCCAAAAACTGCCGACCTTCCGAAGTTTCACACGCCATGGTATAGGGGAGTACAACATGAATGGTGTGAGCGAGGAAAAACACAAGAGAAAGGTCATCCTGTGGACAGAGACGAGTAGCCAACGAAAGGGATCGGATGAGGATGCGAAGAATTGTACTGATAAAATGATCAGAGGGGGATGTAAGGAATCATTTTGATAAAAAGATAAGCTAAGGATGTGAAGAATCGTATTATCGAAAGGGGTTCTGAGGAGGTCGCAAAGAATCATTTTTAAGGATAGGGTCAGAGGAGAGGAGGATATAAAGGATCATTCTGTTGAAAGGGTCAGAAAAGAATTTAATGAATAGATTTGATGAAAAGATCAGAAGAGGATGTAAAGGATTCAACCCAATGAAATGAGAGAAGAGAATATAAAAAGTCGTTCTGACAAATCGATAGGCGGAGGATTGTCATGATGGCTATAGGATACTAGGGAACCAGGGGCCCCATACTATCCTTAACCTCAGGATACTCATGATGGTGGAGAGGCCTGAGCCTCCTTCCTGGCCCAGCTCCTGAGCAGTCCTGATCTGATTCCCACACTCCCCAAGGAGGGATGCGACAGGAGTGTGATGAAACCCACAGATTAAGACAGACAGAGGAAAATCAAAACTCTGTCACACAGCATGCACGCACACAGTAAAGACAATAAGAGGTTCAGGAGGAAAGACGTACAGAACAACAAAGGAAAACTCCACAACCACACCAAGCATTAAGTACAACTCTCACCAGAGAGCCTGGGACATCCCACCTCACAGACCAACATGAACAAACAATAGCTGGCATGAGTAGAAGGGTTCAACCAGCATAAATAGGAGGGGAGCAGATGTGATAGGTCTCTCCACAACATGTGATCAAAGGAGCAAGCGGACTAGGAGAGATCAACTCTTGCTAGCCTGCCTATGAATCAGCAAACAGGTCGATACCCGAGTCTGCCTGTGATGATGCCAGACATCAGAGAAACCATTGGGCGGAGTGTCAGAATTTGCAATGTGAACAGAGCCCAACACCGCCATGACAGTTTGGCAAAGTTTGTGCAAAACTCCATGTGACAACGATGTGAAGGATCATTCTGGTGAAAGAATCAACAGAAGGTGTGCAAAATAGTTCTGATGAAAGGACCAAAGGTGGATGTGAAGCATTGCTGAAAGGATCACTGGGAGAATCACTCTGATGAAAGAGATCAAAGAAGAACGTGAAGAATTGTTCTAACAAAAAGGATCAGAGGAGTACATGAAAGAACAAAGAAAGTCACCAAGGACAATGTGAAGAATTATTTTGTTAAAAGGAGAGAGAAAAATGTCAAGAATCATTCTGGTGAATGTAGAGAAGGAAGTGAAGAATCGTTCCAATGCAAGTGGTCAGAGGAAGATTTCACGTACTGGTCTGAGGAGAGAAAAAGATGAGCAGATCACTTCATGGAGCCCCACTCTAGGTCAGTGCTTTCTGGCCGCGGACAGGAACCGTGCAAATCTCCTTACCCTGTGCTGCAAACCACACATATGTCGTCATGCCAGGCTGACAAACCAAATAAAACACCAGGGAAATCGGAAGCTCAGTGCATCTTCTGTTCATGCTGAAAAACTACTGACCTGCATAAAGTGACCCGCTCATCTCTAATGAAAAGGTCACAGGAATATGTGAAGAATCGTTGTAACAAAAAGTATCAGAGGAGGATATGAAAAATCGTTCTAATGAAAGGAGTCAGAGGAGGATGTGAAGAATTTTTCTACATATGGTGTCAGAGGAGGATGTGAAGAATCATTCTAATGAAAAGGGACAGAGGAGGAAGTGAAGAATTGTTATGATGAAAGTAATCAGAGGAGGATGTGAGAAAGTGAAGGACAAGAGGTAGAGATTCCGTGAGGTTAGGCATAGAAAAGAAAGAGGAATAGATGCCGGGGAAGGGCAGTAGCCTGAGACCCTGAAATGCCGTGGAGACTGTGACTCTGGGAAGTAGGAATAGAATACAGGTCCTGGGAGTCCAGCAAGCAGGAGGGAAACGGATGCTGCATGCGCTGATAACCCGGTATGGAGAGGAAGATGGTGCCGAGCAGGGGGTGGTGTTTGCACCGAAAAAGGAGGCAATGATCATAAGAGCCCCTCAGGGTTCCTGCTCGCTGAAGAAGCGAGACGTGCATTGATAGGCTGGGCTTCGTAGTCGGCGAGCGCGGAAGAGTCTGCGTGAATGATTGGCTCGATGGCAGGGGACAATCCTTTAAATGCTGCAACAATCAAGCCAGGGACTAAAAAAGGATACTTGGCCGCATGGGAGAACCAGAGCGGAGCGAAGGATGCGGCTGTGACAGAAGGGGGACAGGCGGCGAACGAGACAGGCGGCGAACGAGACAGGCGGGGAGCGAGAGAGGCGGGGAGCGAGACAGACAGGCGGGGAACGAGACAGACAGGCGGGGAAAGAGACAGACAGGCGGGGAAAGAGACAGACAGACGGGGAAAGAGACAGACAGACGGGGAAAGAGACAGACAGACGGGGAAAGAGACAGACAGACGGGGAAAGAGACAGACAGACGGGGAAAGAGACAGACAGACGGGGAAAGAGACAGACAGACGGGGAAAGAGACAGACAGACGGGGAAAGAGACAGACAGACGGGGAAAGAGACAGACAGACGGGGAAAGAGACAGACAGACGGGGAAAGAGACAGACAGACGGGGAAAGAGACAGACAGACGGGGAAAGAGACAGACAGACGGGGAAAGAGACAGACAGACGGGGAAAGAGACAGACAGACGGGGAAAGAGACAGACAGACGGGGAAAGAGACAGACAGACGGGGAAAGAGACAGACAGACGGGGAAAGAGACAGACAGACGGGGAAAGAGACAGACAGACGGGGAAAGAGACAGACAGACGGGGAAAGAGACAGACAGACGGGGAAAGAGACAGACAGACGGGGAAAGAGACAGACAGACGGGGAAAGAGACAGACAGACGGGGAAAGAGACAGACAGACGGGGAAAGAGACAGACAGACGGGGAAAGAGACAGACAGACGGGGAAAGAGACAGACAGACGGGGAAAGAGACAGACAGACGGGGAAAGAGACAGACAGACGGGGAAAGAGACAGACAGACGGGGAAAGAGACAGACAGACGGGGAAAGAGACAGACAGACGGGGAAAGAGACAGACAGACGGGGAAAGAGACAGACAGACGGGGAAAGAGACAGACAGACGGGGAAAGAGACAGACAGACGGGGAAAGAGACAGACAGACGGGGAAAGAGACAGACAGACGGGGAAAGAGACAGACAGACGGGGAAAGAGACAGACAGACGGGGAAAGAGACAGACGGGGAAAGAGACAGACGGGGAAAGAGACAGACGGGGAAAGAGACAGACGGGGAAAGAGACAGACGGGGAAAGAGACAGACGGGGAAAGAGACAGACGGGGAAAGAGACAGACGGGGAAAGAGACAGACGGGGAAAGAGACAGACGGGGAAAGAGACAGACGGGGAAAGAGACAGACGGGGAAAGAGACAGACGGGGAAAGAGACAGACGGGGAAAGAGACAGACGGGGAAAGAGACAGACGGGGAAAGAGACAGACGGGGAAAGAGACAGACGGGGAAAGAGACAGACGGGGAAAGAGACAGACAGGGAAAGAGACAGACAGGGAAAGAGACAGACAGGGAAAGAGACAGACAGGGAAAGAGACAGACAGGGAAAGAGACAGACAGCAAAAGAGACAGACAGCAAAAGAGACAGACAGCAAAAGAGACAGAGAGATAGACAAAGACAGACAGTGAAAGAGACAGACAGGGAAAGAGACTGAAAGACATAGAGATAGACACAGACACACAGAGACAGACAGAGAGACAGACAGAACCTGGGAGAGAGACAGACATAGTTACTATCCTGGGTAACGCCGGGTACAACAGCTAGTGTGTGTGTGTATATATATATATATATATACACACACACATATATATATATATATATACACATTTATATATATATATATATATATACACATTTATATATATATATATATATATATATATATATATATATATATATATATACACACACACATATACATATATACTGGAAGGTGGCCCGATTCTACGCATCGGGTATTCTAGAATTTACGTATTGTGTAGTTCATGTATGATTTTTGTTATATATATATATATATATATAGAGATGTTGTTGTGTGTAGTTACCAAGTGTTTGTGTAGGGGCTGTACATGTTCTGGGTGTTGTCTGGGTGTGATGGGGGGTGAGAGCAGTGTTGTTTGTGTGTTGCGTTGTTTGTGGAGCGCTGTGTGTGTAGCGTTGTGTGTGTGTGTTGCGCGGTTTGTGTGTGTGTGGTGTGTTTTGGGGGGAGGTATGTTTTGTGCAATGTGTGTGTTGTGCGGTATGTGCGTATATTTGTGTGTGCAGCGTTGTCTGTGTGTGGGTGTCTGTGTAGGGCAGTTGTTTGTGGTTCCCAGTGTGTGTGTGTGGTGTGTTGTGCAGTGCGCGCGCGCGTGTGTGTGTGTTGGGGGGAGGTGTGCACTTCCCATCGTGCTCCATCCCCCATGCAGCGCACTCCCCATCGTGCTCCATCCCCCATGCAGCGCACTCCCTATCATGCTCCATCTCCCATCCTGCGCACTCCCAAACGTGCTCCATCCGCCATGCTGCGCACTCCGAAACGTGCTCCATCCGCCATGCTGCGCACTCCCAAACGTGCTCCATCCGCCATGCTGCGCACTCCCAAACGTGCTCCATCCGCCATGCTGCGCACTCCCCATCGTGCTCCATCCCCCATGCTGCGCACTCCCAAACGTGCTCCATCCACCATGCTGCGCACTCCCCATCGTGCTCCATCCGCCATGCTGCGCACTCCCAAACGTGCTCCATCCGCCATGCTGCGCACTCCCAAACGTGCTCCATCCCCTATGCTGCGCACCCTCCATCGTGCTCCATCTCCCATCCTGCGCACTCCCAAACGTGCCCCATCCGCCATGCTGCGCACTCCCAAACGTGCTTCATGCGCCATACTCCGCACTCCCCATCGTGCTCCATCCCCCATGCAGCGCACTCCCCATCGTGCTCCATCCCCTATGCTGCGCACCCCCCATCGTGCTCCATCTCCCATGCTGCGCACTCCCAAACGTGCTCCATCCGCCATGCTGCGCACTCCCAAACGTGGTCCATCAGCCATGCTGCGCACTCCCAAACGTGCTCCATCCGCCATACTCAGGCACTCCCCATCGTACTGAATCCCCCATGCTGCGCACTCCGAAACGTGCTCCATCCGCCATGCTGCGCACTCCCAAACGTGCTCCATCCGCCATGCTGCGCACTCCCAAACGTGCTCCATCCGCCATGCTGCGCACTCCCAAACGTGCTCCATCCGCCATGCTGCGCACTCCCAAACGTGCTCCATCCGCCATGCTGCGCACTCCCAAACGTGCTCCATCCGCCATGCTGCGCA